>NC_071265.1:1897500-1935000 GCF_023375685.1 Ictalurus furcatus | reverse complement strand
ACACACGTGTATATGATACACGTACAACCCCAATTCCGAAAAAGTTGGGACAGTATAGAAAATGCAAAAAAAACCCCAAATAGTCGTTTGAAAATTCAGTTCACGCTGTACTATATAGAAAACACCTCATTAACACGTTATTTCATGTTTTACTTTGTGAATTTAAGTTATTTTTGAAAATATACACTCATTTCTAATCTGATGACTGCAACACACTCCAAAAAAGTTGGGCCAGTCGATTGTTTACCCCTGTGTAACATCACCTTTTCTTTTCATAACACTTATTAAGCGTTTGGACGCTGAGCGAAGACACCAGGTGGTTTAGCAAGCGGAGTTTTCCCCATTCCTTCAGCTGAGCGACTGTACAGGGCCTTCACTGCCTTATTTTGCGCTTCATAATGCGCCACACATTCTCAATGGGAGACAGGTCAGGACTGCAGCAGGCCATGTTTGCACCCGCACTCTCTGCTTACGCAACCATGCGCTTGTAATGCGGGCAGAATGTGGTTTGGCGTTGTCCTGCTCTGGATGGGAGCGCATGTTGCTCCAAAATGTGTACATATCTTTCTGCATTAATGATGCCCACACAGTTATACCTGCCATGGGCACTGACACGCCCCCATACCATGGGCACTGACACGCCCACATACCACGACAGACGCTGGATTTTGGACCTGACGCTGATAACAGCTCGGACGGTCCTTTTCCTCTTTGGTCCGGAGAACACGACGCTGTTTTATCCAGAAACTATTTGAAATGTCGACTCGTCGGACCACAAAACACGATTCCACTGTGCTACTGTCCATCTCAGATGAGCCCGAGTCCAGAGAAGTGGGCGGAGCTTCTGGACAGCGGTGATGTTTGGCTTCTGCTTTGCAGAGTAAAGCTTTAACTTGCATCTGTGGATGCAGCGGCGAATGGTGTCGACTGACAAAGGTTTACCAAAGTATTCCCGAGCCCATGTCAGGATCTCCATTACAGACTCATGACGGTTTTTAAGACAGTGACGTCTGAGGGATCGGAGATCACACGCATTCAGAAGTGGTTTTCGTCCTTGACCTTTACTCACAGAGAGTTGTCCTGATTCCTTGAATCTTTTAATTATATTGTGCGCTGTAGAAGGTGAAATTATTTGTCTTTGGGGAATGTTCTTCTCAAACTGTTGGATTATTCTCTGATGCATCTGTTGGCAGATCGGCCAGACTCGACCCGTCCTCGCTATTGAAGGACTAGGCCTTTTTTGGAGGCTGCTTATACACTATGATTAGACGATTGCCTCACCTGTTTCACATCACCTTCTAATTTCAACTTCTCACATCGCTATTAGTCCTAAATTGCCCCCGTCCCAACTTTTTTGGAACGTGTTGCATGCATGACTTTCAAAATAAATGTTTATCTTTAAAAGACTATGCAGGTGATTAGGTAAAACATCAAATACCTCGTCTTTATACGTGATTATTTTCCTTTAGAGGCATGAGTATGTGTTTTATTCCTTGCTTATGTGTGAGATAGTAGTGACTGTAGTGAGGAGGTTTGATTATATACGTGGTGGTGATGGTGGTGGTGGTGGTGATGATGATGATGATGATGATGATGATGATGGTGTGGTCCTGCAGCAGATCAGGTGGATGTACACTTGTTGCGCTGTCAGCAGTTGAGGCTGTACATCCTGAAGGCAGCTCGAGCTTTACTCCTACACCAGGACAAACTCCGACAGATCCTGTCTCAGCCTGCTGTGGTGGACTCCAACCCCGCCCCTGCCGGTACCACACCCCTTACGCCTGCACCACTCCCCCTTGCGCCTGCACCACTCCCCCTTACGCCTACGCCACACCGCTTACACCTACACCATAACCCCTTTACACCTACACCGCACCCCTTTACACCTACACCACACCCCTTTACACCTACTCTTACACCTACATTCCACTGCTGACTTTCTTTTTGTCTTTCTTTTGCTAATTCTCTTTCTTCTGTTCTGTCTTTCTTTCTTTCTGTCTTTCTTTCTGTCTTTCTTTTATTTCTCTTTGTATTTCTTTTGCTGTTCCTGTCTTTCTTTTTGTCTTTTTCTTTCTTTTCCTTACACCTTGTAATTTCTTTCTTTTGTCCTTTTCACTCTCTCTTTTCAGTCACTCTGTTTCTTTTATTGTCTTCTTTCTTTCTGTCATTCTATCTCTCTTGTTTCGTGTATCCCTTTTTCTCCTCTTGCGTGCTTTGTTTTTATTTCTCTTTCTTTCGTTGTTTATCTTTTAAGAAGGACGTTGCTTAGGGCTCTCATCAGTATTTTGTACTTCGTTTGTCTCTTTTGGGGTGTGTGTGGTGTGTGTAGAGGAGCAGGTGGGCGTGTCCTCTCCAGATGTGGGTGATTTATCTCCTGAAGGTCCTCTCCCTCCCCTCATCCTGCTCCAGCAGCTCCTCTCGGCTGCCACTCAGCCCTCGCCCATTAAAGCCATCTTCGACCGTCAGGAGCTGGAGGTCAGTGCCGTGTGTTTTTTATTTTTATTTATATATATATATATATATACCATGTGTATATATAACCTACACACCGAACATGCCCCGTGTGTGTGCAGGCGGCCGCTCTGGCTGTGTGTCAGTTCCTGGCGGTGGAGTCCACTCACCCGTCATCTCCGCTGTTCGAGGACAGCAGCTCGAGCGAGGCCACCACGCCGCTCACCGTGCAGCATGTCCGTCCTCCCAAACAGAAGAAGCACAAGAGCTCGCCCGTTCCTCCCGTTCCCATCGTCCTGCAGCTCATGGAGATGGGCTTCCAGAGGAAGAACATCGAGTTCGCACTCAAATCTCTGTCAGGATCCACAGGCGGCACCTCCGGCACTCCAGGTACCACCTCAGAACACGTCGATTCATTCTCTATAACAGCAGCTCTGAGCGTAGTGCAGGTTTATATTAATGCGCTCGCTCTAATACTGTTCCAGTTAAATTCAGTGTGTGTGTGTGTGTGTGTGTGTGTGTGTGTGTGTGTGTGTGTGTGTGTGTGTGTGTGGGGTCAGGTGTGGAGGCGCTGGTGGGCTGGCTGTTGGATCACCCCGAAGTGCATGTCGCGGAGCTGTCCGATGCGGACACGGTGTCTGACGAGTACTCTGACGAAGAGGTGCTGGAGGAACTGGAGGAGCCGGAAGCAGCTTTCTCTGTGGTGTGTGTGTGTGTGTGTGTGTGTGTGTGTGCGTGTGCGTAAGTGTAAACATCTTAATCTTGCTCAGACTCTATGTTTCATTGATCTTTCTCTTTCCAGCCTCCTGGTGTTGTGGTTACAGAGAGTCAGACGTTTAAGAAGAGATCGGATTTTCAAAGCAATGATGATTACGCCGTGTACGTGAGAGAGAACATTCAGGTGAGGAGTCTCGTACGTTACACCACAGCGCCGTCCAGTTCTCGATTCTGATTGGTCGGAAGGTGTGGATTAGTTTTCTGTAAAGTAGTGTAGCTACAAATCAAGCCTTAACTCGCTTTACGTTACGCTGGTTTACGTTAACTCGCTTTACACTACGCAGGTTTACGTTAACTTGCTTTACGTTACGCAGGTTTACGTTAACGCGCTTTACGGCGCGCAGTTTTACGTCCATGGCGGTTTACGTTAATGCGCTTTACGTTACGCAGGTTTATGTTGTGCGGGTTTACGTTAACGCTCTATACGTTGTGCAGGTTTACGTTAACGCTCTATACGTTGTGCGGGTTTACGTTAACGCTCTATACGTTGTGCGGGTTTACGTTAACGCTCTATACGTTGTGTGGGTTTATGTTAACGCTCTGTACGTTGTGTGGGTTTACGTTACGCAGGTTTACGTTGTGCGGGTTTACGTTAACGCTCTATACGTTGCGCGGGTTTACGTTAACGTGCTTTACGTTGCGCGGGTTTACGTTAACTCTCTATACGTTGTTTGGGTTTACGTTAACGTGCTTTACGTTGCGCGGGTTTACGTTAACTCTATACGTTGTTCGGGTTTACGTTAACGCTCTATACGTTGCGCGGGTTTACGTTAACGTGCTTTACGTTGCGCGGGTTTACGTTAACTCTCTATACGTTGTTCGGGTTTACGTTAACGTGCTTTACGTTGCGCGGGTTTACGTTAACTCTATACGTTGTTCGGGTTTACGTTAACGCTCTATACGTTGCGCGGGTTTACGTTAACGTGCTTTACGTTGCGCGGGTTTACGTTAACTCTCTATACGTTGTTCGGGTTTACGTTAACGTGCTTTACGTTGCGCGGGTTTACGTTAACTCTATACGTTGTTCGGGTTTACGTTAACGCTCTATACGTCGCGCGGGTTTACGTTAACGCTCTATACGTCGCGCGGGTTTACGTTAACACTCTATACGTCGCGCGGGTTTACGTTAACGCTCTATACGTTAACGCTCTATACGTTGTGCGGGTTTACGTTAACGTGCTTTACGTTGCGCGGGTTTACGTTAACGTGCTTTACGTTGCGCAGGTTTACGTTAACGTGCTTTACGTTGCGCGGGTTTACGTTAACGTGCTTTACATTGCGCGGGTTTACGTTAACGTGCTTTACGTTGCGCAGGTTTACGTTAACGCTCTATACGTTGTGCCGGTTTACGTTAACGTGCTTTACGTTTCGCAGGTTTACGTTAACGCTCTATACGTTGCGCGGGTTTACGTTAACGCTCTATACGTTGCGCGGGTTTACGTTAACGTGCTTTACGTTGCGCAGGTTTACGTTGGTTAAACGCTGGTTTATGTTAATGCGCTTCTTCTAATATGTTATCGTTTCTATAGTAACAGCTCGTTCACCGGGACTCGTTAGTGATTACGACGACACATCACTCACCAGACTTACAAACTTTTCGCTGGTTTTCTTCGTAATCACAGACATATCGCTAATATGTAATAAAACACTTAAAAGAGGGAATGAACGTGCTGACTGTAACATCTCTGTGCAGTATCAGTGCACTTAACCTGCTAACTAGCATGTTACTGAATGATCAGTTTGGAGCTGTATAATATATTGAGGTGTGTGTGTGTGTGTGTGTAGGTGGGAATGATGGTGAAGTGTTGCAGGACGTATGAAGAGGTGTACGAGGGAGACGTGGGTAAAGTGATCAAGCTGGACCGAGACGGGTTACACGACCTGAACGTGCAGTGCGACTGGCAGCAGAAAGGAGGAACCTACTGGGTCCGCTACATCCACACTGAACTACTGGGTACTGATTTATACATCACCACAACTTCTACACAAACATCCGAGCTAAACAGGCGGTAGCTGAGTGAGCTAATACGTTATTATTATTATTATTATTATTATTGTTGTTATTATTTATTTTTATTTGTGTAATCCCCGTTTCAGGGTTTCCTCCTCAGAGCTCTCCGTGTCACATTAAGATCGGGGATAAGGTGCGAGTGAAGCAGTCCGTCACCACACCGAAGTACAAGTGGGGCTCCGTGACTCACAGGAGTGTGGGTGCGGTCAAGGGTAAGGCTCAGGTTCACACACAGCTCACACACGGATAGACTGATTTACTAATGAGTCTAGAATGATCGACAGTTGTGTAGGTGTTTTGAATCCTTTTATTAATTATTAGCTGACCGCCTGTGAGCTCCGCCCCCTTCCTCCAACTCACATTAGCAATATCTCAAAAGGAAAGATGCGCTGATCTTCTATCTAATCTTCTTACGGGCATTAAAACTGTGCTGTACTGGTTTTTCAGTACTGGTTTGTGGGCGGGGCTGTGTGTGAGCTCTGTCCAATCACGTCACAAGGATGGTAAGACCCTGCATGCTAAAATAGCCGGCTAGATACGTTGTACGAGATGGCAGGAAGACGTAGGGGCGTTTCTAATTTGCATAATCTTGCATATTCATAGATCTTGGTAATTGTAAGGAGGAGGGTGAAGATGTTCCTAGCCTGGTTTCTTGGATATTCAGAAATGTTTGCTGTTCTAACGTGTGTGTGTGTGTGTGTGTGTGTGTGTGTGTGTGTGTGTGTGTGTGTAGCCTTCAGTGCGAATGGAAAAGACGTGATTGTGGACTTCCCTCAGCAGTCCCACTGGACAGGGCTGCTGTCAGAGATGGAGCTGGTGCCGAGCGTACATCCCGGCGTCAGGTACTCGCTCCTGTCCCGACCGAACCGACCCGATTAGCTCCGACGTTCCTCTCGACGTGATGCGTTTATTCTTTTTTTTTTTCTTTTCGTCCACAGGTGCGACGGCTGTCAGATGTTCCCCATTAACGGACCCAGGTTCAAGTGCCGGAGCTGCGACGACTTTGATTACTGCGAAAGCTGCTTCAAAACCCGCAAACACAACCCCAGACACTCGTTCGGACGGATTAACGAACCGGGTCAGTCCCAATCACTGAATTCTGGATTCTGATTGGTCAGAAGGTGTTACAGTTTTATATTAATCTGATCGTAAACTATCATAATTTATAACAAAACGTTTATTCATGCATTCATTCTTTTATTTATTTATTTATTTGTTTGTTTACTCGTGTGTTTGTCATATTTATTTGCATACAAATGTTTTAGTTTATTTATTATTATTTATTTCTTAATTATTATTTATGTATAAGATTGTTTGCTCATATTTATTTATTTATAAATTCATGATCCATTTATTTAGTTAGATTTCTATTTATTTATTAATTTACGAATCATTTATCTTTTTATTTAATTATGTTCACATTTGCCTATTTATTTGTTTATTTGCCCATTAATTTATTGATGTATTAATTTGTTTATCTCTTTTTTTAGATAGTTATTTATGTATTTTATTTGCTTGTTTATTTACAAATTTATTTGTTTATTTACTCATTTGTTTATTTGTGTATTTATGCATTCACTTGTTTGTTTGTGGGTCCGTTTCGTAACGGAGAACGGGAGCTAACTTCTTTTGTGCACGTTCCACAACATCAGTCGTAACTCTAAACGGATAAAAATACGACGAGTCATTCTGTAATAAGTTACAGTTTGCAGATGAATTTGTTGTGTGTGCTGTGGATGTGTGTGTGTGTGTGTGTGTAACTGTGCGTCTGTGTTGTGTGATGTTCAGGTCAGTCTCCAGCGTTTAGCGGACGCTCGGGGAAGCAGCTGAAGAGACACCACAGCAGCCAGCGGGGAATGCTGATAGACGATTGGTCCAGAGCTGTGAGGAACCTCAGCGTGTCGTCGTCGGTTAACCAGGCGTCCCGTCTCATCGACGGTGGAGATCAGTGCTGGCAGTCGTCTGGCTCTCAGGGCAAGGTCCGTCTGCGATCACCGAGGGTTTAGCGTTTGTCTTTCACAAACTGAGATCCTTTCCACTTATTTCGGCATGTAGTAAATGCAATAAATAAAGGCTCGGGTGCCAATACTTTTAATCTTGTTGGAAATGGATAGACTATTCTATGCAGCCTAGTGTATATGACATTATTGCTTAACGAGGTGATATTTAGACATATGGTGCAATAAGAGTGTTCGGGTTATCGGTTGTTGGCTGACTGGTGATTGATTCATTATTTAATCATTTTATTTATTGGTTAGTTGGTTGGTTAATTGATTGGCTGTTTGGTTGATTGGGTATTTGACTGGTTGGATAGTTGGCTGGTTGGTGTATGGGTGGGTGGGTTGTTTGGGTAGTTGACTGGTTGGTTTATGGATTTCTTGGCTGGTTGGGTGGTTGATTGGTTAGTTAGTTGGTTGGCTGATTGGGTAGTTGATTGGATTTGTTTTCTTGATTGTTTAATTGATTGGTTGAATGATTGGTTGGCTAGTTGAAAGGTTAGTTGATTGGTTGTTTGGTTTATCGATTTGTAGATTTATTGCTTGATCAGTTGGTTTATTTGTGTGTTTCTCTGATTGGTTGTTTCATTCATTGAATGTTTGATTGCTTGGTTGGCTAGTTGATTGGTTATTTGATTGGTTGTTTGTTTCATTGATTGGTTGAATGGTTGGTTGCTTGGTTGATTGGGTAGTTGACTGGTTGGTTGGTTTATGGGTTGGTTGGTTGGCTGGTTGGTTTAAGAGTTAGTTGACTGGTTGATTTGTGGGTTGGCTGACTGGTTTATGGGTGGGTTGGTTGGTTGGGTATTTGGTTTATGGGTTAGTTGACTGGTTGGATGGCGGGTTGGTTGGTTGATTGGTTGTTGATTTCTGGATTGTTTAATTGATTGGTTGAATGATTGCTTGGTTGGTTTATTGATTGGTAGGTTTATAGTTTCGTCAATTGGTTTGTTGATTGATGGATTGTGTGGTTCTCTGATTGGTTGTGTGTTTGATTGACTAGTCGATTGTTTCATTGATTGGTTGGTTGATTCGATTGGTTGGTTGATTTGCCTTTTCTCCGGTCACTGCAGCACTGGATCAGGTTGGAGCTCTTCCCTGATGTTCTGGTGCACCGGTTGAAGATGGTGGTGGATCCAGCAGACAGCAGCTACATGCCTTCACTGGTGGTGGTGTCGGGTAAACCACGTCACACAGATTATCTAAATAAAAATTCTCAGATATTCTCCTGGACCTTTTTTTTTAAAAATAATTATTTTGACTTCTTCACGTGTTTAGGTGGAAGTTCACTGAACAACCTGATTGAGCTAAAGACAATCAACATCAACCCTACAGACACCACCGTGTCATTACTAAACGACTGCACTGAGGTTAGTTACCTCACAATGTCTGTGTGAGTGAGTGTGTGACATATTTTAAGCTCAGTTTGTGTGTGTGTGTGTGTGTGTGTTTAGTACCACAGATACGTAGAGATCGCTATAAAGCAGTGTCGCAGCTCAGGGATCGACTGTAAGATCCACGGGCTGAGCATCGTGGGTCGTATCCGCGCCGAGGATGAAGATCTGGCCACGGTGCCGTTCCTAGCGTCGGATAACGAGGAAGAGGAAGATGATAAAGCTGCCACAGGGAGGTGTGTGTGTGTGTGTGTGTGTGTGTGTGTGTGTGTGTGTGTGTTTTCTTATTTCAGCTCCTTAAGCATAATAAATGTTCCGTTGTTAATCGTGTTCTCTCGCCGCAGTCTCACCCGGAAGAGATCCTCAGGCATGGAGTCTGCTGCTACCATCAGAACCAAAGTGTTTGTTTGGGGTCTCAATGACAAGGACCAGCTGGGTGGACTCAAAGGGTCAAAGGTCAATGTCAAACGCAGTCGCACCATATGTTCACATTTGAAACATTTAAGTTCGAATCAAACCCTCCCACTTCCTGTTTTCCCCCAGATCAAGGTCCCATCGTTTTCCGAGACGCTGTCTGCTCTGAATGTCGTGCAGGTGTCTGGAGGCTCCAAGAGCCTTTTTGCAGGTGAGAATGTTTCCGGTTTGTCTTTTCATGGTTGTATCGTAATGTGATGTCATATGTAGTAATTGCAGTATAATCAGATATTAGTTAATTTAATTAGTATTTTGAGGTGTGTGTGTGTGTGTGTGTGTTTGCAGTGACTGCGGAGGGAAAGGTGTACGCGTGCGGAGAGGCCACTAACGGTAGGCTGGGTTTGGGTCTGAGCAGCGGCACCATCCCGATCCCTCGCCAAATCACCGCTCTCAGTAACTACGTAGTGAAGAAAGTCGCAGTTCATTCAGGTGTGTATTAATGTTTTATATATCTCTCGTACTGTCACTCAAAAACATACGGCTATGTAGTACATCGGTGTATATTAATTCTAATTTAATTCATATTAACGTTCTAATACGTTATCGTTTCTATAGTAACAGCTCATTCACAGGGACTCGCAACGTGGACGCTCCACTTGATTTAAATATGTGTGTGTATATGTATGTATGTTTGCTCTAACGCGAGCCAGAACGACCGTTTATCGCCGCTCTAACGCCAGCCAGAATGTCTGATTATCGCCGCTCTAACGCGAGCCAGAACGTCTGATTATCGCCGCTCTAACGCGAGCCAGAACAACCGTGTATCGCCGCTCTAACGCAAGCCAGAACGACCGTGTATCGCCGCTCTAACGCAAGCCAGAACGACCGTGTATCGCCGCTCTAACGCCAGCCAGAACATCCGTGTATCGCCGCTCTAACGCCAGCCAGAACGACCGTGTATCGCCGCTCTAACGCCAGCCAGAACATCCGTGTATCGCCGCTCTAACGCGAGCCAGAACGTCCGTGTATCGCCGCTCTAACGCCAGCCAGAACATCCGTGTATCGCCGCTCTAACGCGAGCCAGAACGACCGTGTATCGCCGCTCTAACGCCAGCCAGAACATCCGTGTATCGCCGCTCTAACGCGAGCCAGAACGTCCGTGTATCGCCGCTCTAACGCCAGCCAGAATGTCTGATTATCGCCGCTCTAACGCCAGCCAGAACAACCATGTATCACCGCTCTAACGCAAGCCAGAACGACCGTGTATCGCCGCTCTAACGCGAGCCAGAACGACCGTGTATCGCCGCTCTAACGCCAGCCAGAACGACCGTGTATCGCCGCTCTAACGCCAGCCAGAACGACCGTGTATCGCCGCTCTAACGCGAGCCAGAACGACCGTGTATCGCCGCTCTAACGCGAGCCAGAACGACCGTGTATCGCCGCTCTAACGCGAGCCAGAACGACCGTGTATCGCCGCTCTAACGCCAGCCAGAACGGCCGTGTATCGCCGCTCTAACGCCAGCCAGAACGTCCGTGTATCGCCGCTCTAACGCCAGCCAGAACGGCCGTGTATCGCCGCTCTAACGCCAGCCAGAACGGCCGTGTATCGCCGCTCTAACGCCAGCCAGAACGTCCGTGTATCGCCGCTCTAACGCCAGCCAGAACGTCCGTGTATCGCCGCTTTAACGCCAGCCAGAACGTCCGTGTATCGCCGCTCTAACGCCAGCCAGAACGACCGTGTATCGCCGCTCTAACGCCAGCCAGAACGTCCGTGTATCGCGGCTCTAACGCCAGCCAGAACGGCCGTGTATCGCCGCTCTAACGCCAGCCAGAACGGCCGTGTATCGCCGCTCTAACGCCAGCCAGAACGTCCCTGTATCGCCGCTGTGACAGGAACTTGTTTCACCAACATTTCACAAAATTAAATGCAACTACAAACGGATAAAAATTACATTGTTCTTTATTAAATAGAAAAATAATATGCAGTGATGATCTCATTTGATTATTTTTTTACGCCAGCACAATATGGAATTTTTAAAAAATAATATAAAAAAATTGCTTTGAATTAGATTTGACGGTGGGGCTGTGACTTAATATTCGAGGGTGATGATGTACCATGAAACCTTGACACATGGGCAACATCATGGTTGTCATGGTAACACTGTTCGTTAAATAAATCTCCGAGAAAAATGACTCGAATCGAGATCCAATCAAGAGGCGTTTCCAAATTTGCATATTCATGCATATTCATGCATATTTGTACATATTCATATATCTGGATGTTTGTAAGCATGTTTCCAGCCCATTTTTAGTAATATCCTGTGTTTTATTTATTTATTTAATTAATTTTTTAGACGACACGATGAGGCGAGGGTGTCTGAAAGTGATTGTTTTTGATCAAATATCCACACACAGGTGGACGCCATGCCATGGCTTTGACGGTGGATGGGAAAGTGTTCTCATGGGGTGAAGGAGATGATGGTAAACTGGGGCATTTCAGTAGAATGTAAGTTCCTGTCATGTGTACAACAGAATATCCTGTCTCGAAGTGTGTGTGGGTGGGCGTGATGATGTTAAACGACGAAACGTGTGTGTGTGTAGGAACTGCGATAAGCCTCGGCTGATCGAAGCACTGAAGACGAAGCGCATTCGGGACATCGCCTGCGGGAGCTCGCACAGCGCGGCCATCACCTCCAGCGGCGAGCTGTACAGCTGGGGTCTGGGGGAGTACGGACGCCTGGGACACGGAGACAACACCACGCAGCTCAGACCCAAGCTGGTGAGCACGGGTCGTTATTTCTACCTGACGGTATGGTTATTAATCGTGCTGATGGTGAAGCTTATTTACTCTGCGTGTCGTCCAGGTGAAGGTGTTGCTGGGTCATCGTGTTATCCAGGTGGCTTGTGGGAGTCGTGACGCGCAAACTCTGGCTCTGACAGACGAAGGTAAAAACCCGTATAATCCATACTCGTGCGCTTTGCTTCAGAGATGTGTGTTAAGTGTGTGTGTGCGTGTGTGTGTAGGTCTGGTGTTCTCGTGGGGAGACGGCGACTTCGGGAAGCTGGGTCGTGGAGGCAGCGAGGGCTGCAACATCCCTCAGAACATCGAGCGTCTGAATGGACAGGGCGTGTGTCAGATCGAGTGTGGAGCTCAGTTCTCTCTCGCGCTCACCAAATCAGGAGTGGTGTGGACCTGGTACACTTCTGTTTGTTCACTAATTCAGTGCACACACACACACACACACACACACACACACAAGTGGCTGGAGTTAATGTGGTCCTCTCATCCCTGACGTGTGCAGGGGGAAGGGAGATTACTTCCGGCTGGGTCACGGGACAGACGTGCACGTGAGGAAGCCTCAGATGGTGGAGGGGCTGAGAGGGAAGAAGATAGTTCACGTGGCTGTGGGAGCGCTGCACTGCCTGGCCGTCACTGACACGGGACAGGTACGTCAGGTCCTACACACACCTCAACATCCACGCCCAGCACTTCTGTACACACACACCTTCATTAAACTGCCTCCTTTGTCTTCTTCTTCTTCTTCTTCTCATCCGTATCCCTCTCCTTTTCCTTCTTCTACTTCTTCTCCTCCTCAATCTTCTCCTTCTCCTCCTCCATCTTCTTTCTTTCATCTCCTTCTTTCCCTTCTCTTCCTCCTTTGCCTCCTCCTCATCCTCTTCTTTCTTCTTCTCCTCCTCGTCCTCCTCCTTCTTCTACACTCTGTTACACTCAGCAGTAGCAGCTTTTGAATTATGAAATTGGTTATGGAGAATATATTTAATGAGATTAAAAATGATGCAGGTGAGAGAGTGTGTGTTGAGGTTCCTCTCTGGCTTTGTTCAGGTGTACGCGTGGGGAGATAATGACCACGGGCAGCAGGGTAACGGGACGACCACGGTGAACCGCAAACCGACGTTGGTGCAGGGCCTGGAGGGTCAGAAGATCACTCGTGTTGCGTGCGGCTCCTCTCACAGCGTGGCCTGGACCACTGTGGATGTCACCACGCCGTCTGTTCACGAACCGGTTCTCTTCCAGACGGCCAGGGACTCGCTTGGGGCCTCGTACCTGGGTCAGAGGGCTTCCGATACCTCTAATGAGTGTTGTGTTCATTTGGCTTTAATACCATTACGTATATATATATATATATATATATATATATATATATATATATATATATATATATATATATATATATATATGATGTACGTGTGTGTGTGTGCGCAGGTGTGCCGTCAGACAGTGACCCATCCTTGCTGAGTAATAAGCTGAGTGGTCAGAGCAGTGTGAAGCCCAGCAGGCCGTCTCTGGCCAAAATCCTGCTCTGCCTGGATGGGAACCTGGCCAAGCAGCAGGCTCTGTCTCACGTGCTTTCTGCTCTGCAGATAATGTATGCCAGGTGCTGTACCGCTCCAGACCAATGGGTTTGCCAGATAAGCTCACACCAAGTGTATACCTTTAAAACATTAGCTTGAATTTTTTTTTTTTATAAGTGTGTGTGTGTGTGTGTGTGTGTAGGGATGCTGTGGTGGGAGCTCTGATGCCTTCCTGCATGATGCCTGTGGAATGCCCGTCCAGCTCTCCGGTTCCGCCCTCCGACAGCTCGTCCGTCTCAAGCCCCTCTGAAGCTGAAGGTCCTCCTGTGACCTCTGACCTCGAGGAGCGCGCCAGCCCTCATCCCTGGCAGGACAGCAAGAGGGGAGAGGTGAGAGTCACGTCATCTATACAAATGGTGGGAATTTGGTCCAAGAGCTGTGTTCCAGTGGCTTTTTTTAGTGGGAGCTGTGCTCTGATTGGTTACATGTTGGAATTTTGGTTTGAGAGCTGTGCTCTGATTGG
Source organism: Ictalurus furcatus (assembly GCF_023375685.1). NCBI lineage: Eukaryota > Metazoa > Chordata > Actinopteri > Siluriformes > Ictaluridae > Ictalurus > Ictalurus furcatus. The sequence continues at coordinate 1,921,119 of NC_071265.1, read as the reverse complement.
TTACATGGTGGAATTCTGGTCTGGGAGCTGTGGTCTAATCGGAAACGTGGGTCCATTTTGGGGATACAACTTCCAGTGGCACTTTGGGAAGGAACTGTACTTCGATTGGTCACGTGATTCATTTATGGCTGGAATCAGGAAGTGATTGAGGTTTCAGTTGCTTTTTTGGCAGGAATTTAGTTCTGATTGGTTAAAGTCACATTTTGGAGAGTAACTATGGTCTGATTGGGTAAATAATGCGATTTTAGGGTGGGAACTGTGCTCTGATTTGGTTATATGGTGGGAAATTAGGTGGTAACTTTGCATTGATTGATGACACAATACTATTTTGAGCACAAGTTGTGCTCGGAGTGGTTACACAGAGGCCTTTTTAGTGGGAAATGTATTCTGATGGTTTACTCAGTGGCTTGTTCGATGGGAAATGTGTTCCGATCGTTTACAGTGGCACTGTTGTTGGGAATTATGTTCCAGTTCATTAAACAGGTGGGTTTTTTGGGTAAAAACCAAACCTCAAATATGGCGATTTGTATGGCGTGCGAGAAGAGATGAGAGAAGAAAAACGGCTGAAAGCGACACATTGGAGAAAAAGATTCCAGTTGATCAAAATCATTATAAATTTAGGATAATCGTAACTGTTAAAGAGAGTGTTTGTTTCGCGTGACGCTTGAGCTATCAGTACCACTGCCTTTTTGTGCTGGGGTGCTTCTGAAGTACTCTTTGGGGTGCGAATGCACTAGAATACGTAGCGTACCTGGAGCTTGGTGAAAGTTAGCTGTGTAATTGTAATTTCTGTGTAGTGTATATTCAGAAAGGCTGCGACTGCCGAGAATGGACGTGAAAACCCGGCGCTGTTGTATTGTTCTCTAGGTGGCGTCCTCTGAAGATGCCGTTACCCCATCGTCTGCCGTGACCCCATCCGCAGCCGCCGCTTCCTCTCGCCCCTTCATCCCCGTCACCGACGACCCCGGAGCGGCCAGCATCATCGCCGAAACCATGACCAAGACCAAAGAGGTCCGCATCTCTTCACTGCTGGTTGCGAGCGTGTCCGTTTTGTTATATAAATGTATATAAGTGTTGTGATTTGCTTGTTTGGTGTTCGTACCAGGATTCTGAGAGCCAGAATAAAGCTTCCGGGCCCGAACCTCAGTACCTGGACGAGTTCACCAGTCTGCTGGTTCCTGATGACACGCGAGTGATGGTTGACCTGCTGAAGCTGGCGGTGAATCTGCGCTCGGGAGAGAAAGGAAAGGAAGTGCTGTCCGCCGTGCTGTCCGGCATGGGCACCGCCTACCCACAGGTTCACCTTCTCTAGAACACTGCGTGTTTTTAAGGAATATGATGTGAAACGTGTGGTTTAAAGATGTAAGTGTGTGTACACACTCAGGTGGCGGACATGTTACTGGAGCTGTGTGTGACCGAACTGGAGGATGTTGCTACGGACTCTCAGAGCGGTCGTCTGTCCTCTCAGCCTGTGGTGGTGGAGAGCAGTCACCCCTACACTGACGACACCTCCACCAGCGGAACTGTGAAAATCCCAGGTAACACACCTGTGTGTCTGCTCACAGCCTGAATATCTGCTTCAGAGCACTTAAGTATTCTTCTTATTCTTCTTATTTTTCTTCTTCTTCTTATTCTAATTCTTCAGTCCATCGAACTGTCTGGTAAAAAGTTATAAAATTTGGCACACTGATTGGGGAGGGTCTAAGGAACATTCTGACCAAATTTAGGTCAAGTGCTGCCGACGCTCTAGCGCCACCATTGGGTCAAATTTGGGCCTAAATTGGAAGAACGTTTATGGTCATAACTTTTGAACCGCCTACTTAGATTTTCCGCCATCTTGGATTTTGTCAAAAACTCTTCTTTTGCTGCTACTCCTACAAATTTTATCCAATCTTCACCACACTTGGCTCACATCATCTTGAGACATCTGTCTGCATATAGTTATCAAAGGAATTTCTATATTATTATTATTATTATTAACGTAATTTGTTTGAAATCCTGAAATTATTTCAGGTGCTGAGGGTCTGCGAGTGGAGTTCGACCGTCAGTGTTCTACAGAGAGGAGACACGACCCGCTAACCGTCATGGACGGCGCCAATAGGATCGTCTCTGTCCGATCAGGTGACTTAAACATAAGGAATGTGGACGTGTCACTTCCTGTTGTGTGTTCTGAATGAAGTAAAGCGTACGGGTTAAGGGCTAAAGACGAGTGTGTGTTTCAGGGCGCGAGTGGTCAGACTGGTCTAGTGAGTTGAGGATTCCAGGAGACGAACTAAAGTGGAAGTTCACCAGTGACGGCTCGGTGAACGGCTGGGGCTGGCGCTTCACCGTCTATCCCATCATGCCTGCAGCGGGTACACACACAGACACACACACCTACCTGTGGTTCATCTCAGATTGTTGTTAAAGCACTAAAGATATCTGTGCTAGAACACAGCTAGCTAGCACAGTTCACGGCTTTGGATAAAAGCTAGCTGTGCTAGGGTTACTATGGTTACCAGACAGTCGAGGCAAGCAAAATCTCTTTAATGTTCTACGTTCTGCCCCCGAATTCACGCCAGACATATTGTGCCAAGACGACGCTACGACACGCCTCAACTGCGTCTCTGCCTATTTTGAGAGGTAGCTAGTTGTGTGAGTAGGTTAGAATTGTCTTACTTTATTATTAAATTTGCCCCAGGTCCTAAAGACCTCCTGTCCGATCGCTGTATCCTGTCCTGCCCTTCGATGGACTTGGTCACCTGCCTGCTGGACTTCCGTCTCAACTTTGCCTCCAATCGCAGCATCGTTCCGCGCCTGGCTGCTTCGCTCGCCGCCTGCGCTCAGCTCAGCGCTCTGGGTACGTCTGCGCACTCCTATTGGTGGAGCGGAAAAATATCGAACCGAGCTTTAATTCTTTCCTTTCTTTTATTCCTTTGTGTATGTGATTTGTGTGTGTGTGTGTGTGTGTGTGTGTACCAGCGGCTGGACACCGTATGTGGGCCCTTCAGAGGTTACGCAAACTCCTGACTACTGAATACGGCCAGTCCATTAACATTAACCGGCTGCTGGGGGACGGTGAAGGAGAGCCTCGCTCTGTGGTCAGTCCACCAAACACCAACACTCATGATGACCTGAGAACGAGCACATTAATATAAACCTGTCAGAGCTGCTGTTATAGAGAATTAATCACCACCTTCTGACCAATCAGAATCCAGGATTCCGCCACTTTAGAGATCAATGACTTTACTTAGTAATTGGAGACTATATAAATAAATAAAAACTGCGAAGTGCTGAGTGTTTCCAGTGTTGTGGCTGATTTGGTAATATTTATTGTTTTTGTTTGTTTGTTTGTTTGTTTGTTTGTAGAGTTTTACAGGCAGTGCTCTTGCCGCTCTGGTTAAAGGGCTCCCCGAGGCTCTGCAGAGGCAGTACGAGTATGAGGACCCTGTCGTCAGAGGAGGCAAACAGCTCCTTCATAGCCCCTTCTTCAAGGTGTGTGTGTGTGTGTGTGTGTGTGTGTGTGTGTGTGTGAGAGACACTGAGAGTGTGTGTGTGTGTGTGTGTGTGTGTGAGGTGATAAAATTTTATGAGTTACACACGATGATGTGTTTCAGGTCTTGGTGGCTCTTGCGTGTGATCTGGAGTTGGACACGCTACCCTGCTGCGCTGAGACCCATAAGTGGGCGTGGTTTCGTCGCTACTGCACCGCCTCTCGAGTGGCCGTGGCTCTGGATAAGCGAACGCCCCTGCCACGCCTGTTCCTGGATGAGGTTTGAGCTCCACCCCTTTTGGTGACATCTTTCATCCCGTCGCATTGTTAATAATTGAACTTTTCTAAAAAATGTATCAATTTTTTTTTTTTTTTTTTTTTAAACGAAGGTCGCGAAGAAAATCCGTGAGCTGATGGCAGACCACGAGAACATGAACGTGCTTCACGAGAGCCACGAGCTGTTCAAGAGAGAACACGATGAACAGCTGGTGCAGTGGATGAACAGGTATGCAAAAATAAATAAATAAATTAATTAATAAATAAAACGGCACAACTGCAATCCTGCCTAGAGGATGCAGTCCTGGGGAAAAATAAAAAATCAGTGACCTGGTAAAGAGGGAATGAGTCCGAGACGCACCCAAGAGCCTGAGGGTAACTCTGAGCGTGATGCTACCACCACCATACATCACAGTGTGGATGGTGTTATCAAACTCCCCGCTGTGTCACGGGCAGAAAAGTTATTCATTAAAAATATGATTTCAAGTGTTTGTTTATTTAAACAGGAGAATATAGTAAAAGACTTGTTCCTGATTTGGCTAAGTAGTAATCAGTAATTGTCATGCTTTATACAGTACATCTCATAAATAATCAGTCGCATCACCCAGTCGCATTTTATTAATGATCTATATTTTTGAATTTTTTCCCCTCCCATTTTCTCCCCAATTTATTCTTGGCCAATTCCCTCCCACTAATTAACTCTGCCCAATCACAAAATGTCCACCAAGCACCTGCTTCCGCACACTTCCTCTCACAGATGCACGTGATTGGCTAGTGTTGCTGTGATTGACAAGGAAGAGAGAGAGTATGCCCCTCCCAGACAGACGGCATGGCCGGTGTTGCTCTCCTGACTCCCAGCCACGGATGGCACTTGCGTGGTCGTGATCTCTGGACTCCGCCTGTTTTTAACATTTTTTTAATGCTGCTCCTCTTCAGGCGTCCGGACGACTGGACTCTGTCGGCGGGCGGCAGCGGCACCATCTACGGCTGGGGTCACAACCACCGCGGACAACTCGGCGGCATTGAAGGGGCGAAGGTCAAAGTCCCCACACCGACGGAGGCCCTCGCCACCCTGCGGCCCGTTCAGCTGATTGGCGGAGAGCAGACGCTGTTCGCCGTCACGGCTGATGGAAAGGTGAGCCTGAGGAAACGGATACGCCGAGTCCAAGTGGATCAGGTCTGATGTTTTGAGTCTGATCTGCTTCTGTCGTCTTCCAGCTCTACGCTACAGGCTACGGAGCCGGAGGGCGACTCGGGATCGGCGGCACCGAGTCAGTGTCCACTCCGACTCTACTGGAGTCCATCCAGCACGTATTTATCAGGAAGGTGGCGGTGAACTCCGGGGGGAAACACTGCCTGGCCCTGTCCGCCGAGGGAGAGGTGTACTCCTGGGGAGAGGCTGAGGATGGAAAACTCGGCCATGGAAACAGAAGGTGTGTGGCGGGGGTGTGTGTGTGTGTGTGTGTGTGTGTGTGTGTGTGTGTAGGGGGAAAGGGGAGGAAATCTTTTGGATTGTTATCATGTTAAGGAGTCAAAGGATTGATTTGGTCTTGAAGTTCTCAAATCTGCCAGCAGGTGTCACCATATTTACAGCTCATAGTGAGGAGACGGGGCATTTATTTATTTGTTTGCTTGTTTAAACAGGTATATTAATCAATTAAGACAGGTTCATTTATATTTTTCTGACAGGGTTTTGTTTATTTGTTTGTTTGTTTTTAGCTAATTGTTTTTGTTTATCTATTTATATTGAGACCGGGTGCATAAATGGATTGATTTCATCATTCAGGCAGGGCTTATTTATTTGTTTGTTTGTTTATTTGTTTATTGGGATGGGGTACTTGTGTTGTTTGTAGACAAGGCACAGTATTTATTTATTTTTATTTAATTTTTAAAATGTAAATAATTCATTTTTTGAACTGTTTATTTGGGTTATTATTTTGGGTTTGTTTAATTGAGACAGGGCTTATTTATTTATTTATTTATTATTCTGTTTTTAATTATTTATTAAGACAGACTGCTTGTGTAGAGACAGGGTTTGTTTGTTTATTTATTTGAGGCATTTCTATATATCTGTCTAGTTACAGGGTGCTTTTATTTATTCTTTGAATCCGAGTTGGTTTATTTGAGACCGGTTGTGTTATTCTTCTTATTTTTTTTTTTTTTAAACATTTCCCCCACCTCAGCCCGTGTGACCGTCCGCGGGTGATCGAGTCTCTGAGGGGGGTGGAGGTGGTGGATATCGCTGCTGGAGGAGCTCACAGCGCCTGTATCACAGCCAGCGGAGAACTCTACACCTGGGGAAAGGGACGCTACGGCCGCCTGGGGCACGGAGACAGCGAGGACCAGCTCAAACCCAAACTGGTCAGTGTGTGCAGATGTGTTTTTGAGTTGTGGTTAGGATTAAATTTTAAACAAAACAAATCCAAAATACTTTACCTGTAGTTCGTATCTGTATTTGTTTAGGAAGCATTATCTGTTCATTCTCACTGTTTATGTATGTAATGTAAATGAACACGTGTGTGTGTGTGTGTGTGTGTGTGTGTGTGTGTGTGTGTGTGTGTGTGTGTGTGTGTGTGTGAGCAGGTGGACGCTCTGCAGGGACACAGGGTGATCGACGTGGCGTGCGGCAGCGGCGATGCTCAGACTCTGTGTTTGACGGATGATGACATGGTGTGGTCGTGGGGCGACGGCGATTATGGCAAGCTGGGACGAGGAGGCAGCGACGGCTGTAAAGTTCCCATGAAGGCAAGGAGCAACACTTTTATGACTACTCCGTATATCCACCCACACACACACACACACACACACACACACCTGTATTATACTCACTCACATCCTCATACCTTCGTCTCTCTGTAGATTGACTCTCTGACAGGATTGGGTGTAGTAAAAGTGGAGTGCGGTTCTCAGTTCTCTGTCGCTCTGACCAAATCTGGAGCTGTCTACACATGGTAAACACACACACACACACACACACACACACACACACACACACACACACACACACACGTTACAACAGTGGTTTATTTTATCGTGTGTGTGTGTTCGTTTGTGTTTTCAGGGGGAAAGGGGACTACCACAGGCTCGGTCACGGCTCAGACGATCACGTCCGCAGACCCCGGCAGGTCCAGGGCTTGCAGGGCAAAAAGGTTATCGCTATAGCAACCGGCTCCCTTCATTGCGTCTGCTGCACTGAGGACGGTAGGATATCCTTTACGACTTTAAATAAAACGAGTAACGATTACAATCGTACAAATAACAATGCCTGCGGATTTGATGTGAGTAACCAATCAGCATTTAACCGTGCCACTAGCTCCGCCCCCAAGTATGTGTTTTTGATACCAGGAAAAAAAACACAGCTCCACTCTATATATATATATATATATGTGTGTATGTGTGTGTGTGTGTGTGTGTGTGTGTGTGTGTGTGTGATTCAGGAGAAGTGTATACGTGGGGTGATAATGACGAGGGTCAGCTGGGAGACGGGACCACCAACGCCATCCAGAGGCCCAGGCTAGTGGGAGCGCTGCAGAGCAAGAAGATCAACAGGGTGGCCTGTGGCTCCGCCCACACACTCGCCTGGTCCACCAGCAAACCCACCAATGCCGGCAAACTTCCTGTTCAGGTACGCGATATTATGCTGCGTCTGACTTCACCGTTCATCTGTATGTCTAAATCGTGTGTGTGTGTGTGTGTGTGTGTGTGTGTGTGTATACTGTATAACTCATTTAAAGCTAATAATTGTTGCTGTGTATGTGTGTGCACGCACACATGTGACCCCAGGTCCCCATGGAGTATAACCACCTGCAGGAGATCCCCATCATGGCCCTGAGGAACAGGCTGCTCTTGCTGCACCACATCTCCGAACTCTTCTGCCCCTGCATCCCCATGTTCGACCTGGAGGGGCGTCTCGGTCAGACCACACACTCCGTGGGGTCTGTGGGCTTCGACACACTCCGGGGCATCCTCATCTCACAGGGCAAGGTCAGGAGACCACACACACTCCTACACTATTTGTTAAACAATGCATTTATTAAAGCAGTAATCACAGAGGGGGCCGTTACTTTTAAGCAGACTCCTCTAGCAAAGTCTGAAATAAATATGTATATATTTCATTGTAATATAGAGTCTTATAAACCACTTGAACATAATCAGGGCCCAAGCACTAGATGTGTAAAGTGCATTATTGTATCTCCAGTAGCTTATTATTATTGAAAATTCACAAAACTTCTGCGAAAGCTTGGACATGGGTGTGGCCCAGAAGCTCGATAGCGCCCACTATGACATTTTTCTTATATTTCACGTTCACATCGCCCAACAGCAAGTCAGCCATTTGTATATTGTGCATTTTGTGCATATTATGTCGGGTATCAAAAATTTTAAATACTCCTCCTACAGGGTTCATCAGATTCTAACCAGATTGGTTCAGGATATCCGAGATGCTAAATTGCGGAGGAATTTTTGATGCCGTGACGTAGCATTATTCCACTGTACATCTTATGATGTGGCTCATTCTTCACATGCATGTTCAGCGATGCCTCATAACCACGTTCGCATGAATGTGTCACTGCACCCTCAGTGCTTGGGCCCACCAATCGCTGCTTGCAGCTATATCTGCAATTGGAATTATTTGAAATAGTTAACCGCATTAATGTTCGATGTTATTCGGTTTTATTCTGCTCGGTAACCGGTACGCGGTTGATCTTGCTCTGTTCGCAGGAGGCTGCGTTTCGTAAAGTTGTGCAGGCTACGATGGTGAGAGACCGACAGCATGGACCAGTCGTAGAGCTCAACAGAATCCAGGTACGCGCTCTCACACGCACAGAACTGAAAACACGTGCGTGCGTGCGTGTGTATTTATTTATTCATGCCTTCAACTTTAGTTCACTTCATTGTTATTTGTGTAGCTCTTTAACAGGAGACATTGTCAGAAAGCAGCTTGGCAGAAATCCTGGATGTAGGGGCAGATTTGGATTTTAGCAGCAAGAGTTTTCTCAAGCATAAGGCAATGTTGACTTGAAGAAAATAAAAAAAAAAAAAGAATATAGATGGCTACTTGTTTTTTTAGCAGACTATAATAAATATAAAAGAATAAATAAATTGATTAGGAAATCAGAATGAATAACAGCATGTAGCATTGCAGTCTCTCAACTCAAAGAAAGAAAGAAAGAGAAAAGGAAAGAAAGAAGGAAGGAAGGAAAGAAGGAAGGACTGAAAGTAAAAAGGAAGGAAAGAAAGAAAGAAAAAGAAAGAAGGAAGGAAGGACGAAAGTACCGAAAGAAGGCCAGAAAATGAGAACGAGAAAAGGAAAGTGAGAGAGAGAGGGAAGAAATGAAAGAAAGAGAAAGGGGAAGGAAGGAAAGACTGAAAGTAAGAGAGAAGGAAAGAAAAAGAGAAATTTATTTGAACAAATGATGTGGAGAAAGAAAGACCAAAAAAAGAAACCATCAAAGAAAAACAAAGCCTTAGGAAAACGCACAAAGAAGGAAATAAAGAAACAAACAACCAAAAATAGAAAGAAAGAAAAAGAGAGATGTGGAGAAAGAACGTCACGAATGAAAGAGAGAAAGAAAGAGAAATTCTGTAGTGATAACTCCAGCGACTGCACCCCGTGTTTGATCGGTACACGTGGAGCGTCTCCTGTACGAGTCCCTGTGAATGAGCTGTTACTATAGAAACCGTAACCTATTAATACAAACCTGTGATGTTCAGCTGCGTTAGCGTCTCGCGCTCTCGTTCTCTCTCTCAGGTGAAGCGTTCCCGCAGTAAAGGAGGTCTAGCCGGACCCGACGGTACCAAGTCCGTGTTCGGACAGATGTGCGCTAAGATGATCTCCTTCAGCCCAGACAGCCTGCTGCTGCCTCATCGCGTCTGGAAGGTCAAGTTCGTAGGTAAATACACGCCGAAACCAGTTTGTAACGGGATGTCACCGGAATCGAAGCGTCCACATGCCGGCGTTGTTCTTCTGTAAAATGTATCGGAGAGTAACGCCAAAATAATAAACGAGTACTGCCCGGGGTCCGTTCCAAATAAAAATAAACCGCAGTATGTTTGCTTTCTTCCTACCTAAACACAAACAGGAGGAAAAAAACATGGCTCATAGTTTCTAGGTAACTATAAAGAGCCAGACCCAGAGCTAAGAATCAACAAAGTACCAAGCTAGCATAAAGCAGTTGTACACAGAGTTCAAAAGCTAGCATGGAGCTAAGAAGCGTCAAAGTGTGAAACTAGCGTAAAGCAGGAATATCCGAAATGTGTCGGCTGTTAACGGGATTCGCGTCGTCGTCGTCCCAGTCGCTTTGCCTTTTATGTACTTCTGATGCGATGACGTCATTCCTGATCGTCCAATCCCATTCCTGCATGGGATCTGCTGCTCTTCTGGGAAATCCCCAACACGTAGTAAAGCAAAAAACACATCCCGAGACGGTAGCAGTGAGAATCGGTGATCAGTACAGCATTTCAGCAGTGTGTGTGTGTGTGTGTGTGTGTGTGTGTGTGTGTGTGTGTGTGTGTGTGTGTGTGTAGGTGAGTCTGTAGACGACTGCGGAGGAGGTTACAGTGAGTCTATAGCGGAGATGTGTGAGGAGCTACAGAACGGTCTCACTCCTCTGCTCATCGTGACTCCGAACGGCCGAGACGAGTCGGGCGCTAACAGAGACTGCTTCCTGCTCAACCCCACTGCTAAAAGTCCACTCCACATGAGCATGTTCCGCTTCTTAGGTACACACACACACACACACGCTGCTACAGGTCTGGTTTCTGTAGCTTTTGAATGGTTCGTCTGAGTGTGTGTGTGTGTGTGTGTGTGTGTGTGTGTGTGTGTAGGAGTACTCCTGGGCATAGCGATCCGTACAGGAAGTCCTCTCAGTCTGTACCTCGCCGAACCCGTCTGGAAGCAGCTCGCCGGCATGAACCTCACCATCGCTGATCTCAGTGAGGTACGACTCCTTTACGAACTACTTATGAACATCGACACTGACTTCTTCCAGGTGTTATAACATATATTTAAAACATACTTTATGTAACCTGGCCTTATTAATCATACAGTATACTCTTCCTTACATTATAACGTGCTATGCATTGTACTAGTATATGAACAGCAGTGGGGTTATAATGCCTGACGTAGTGTTATAATGCATTACAACACGAAAGTTTTCAGTGCTCCTCTGAACAGATATTTATCATGTGCTATGTATGCTGGTATTGTGAAGTCATGCCACTTGTTCACGCTTTATAAAGTGCTATGAATGTGACTAGGACTCCTTCGGAGTATTAATACAGACTTGGGCCGGATGTTATAACGCGTTATAAGTGCTTTTTAACATATTGTGAGTTATAGTGCTTTTTTTTTCCCCCCTGTACAATTTATTCAAACATACCCGTGTCTAAATATACATGTATGGGATATGACACGTTTATGACACGTTTATGATGTGTTTATGACACGTTTATGACACGTTTATGATGTGTTTATGACACGTTTATGACCATAGGTTTGTCTCTGCCTCTGAAGTGTGTATCAGGATACTTTATCACTCCGACCCTGATTTTTTACGAAGGAAGGTGGATCATAGTGTGTGTGTGTGTGTGTGTGTGGGAGTGTGTGAGCACTCCTGCGTCCACGTTATAATCATGAGATGCTGAAACGTGTAGACGGAAGTGTTTCCTGAGTGCACCATGGCCTTTAACTCACAGAGCTGCTTTTGTTCACGGCCTCGTGCCTCAAGCTATCAGAAGGTTTAACGAGAAAGTGTCTTCAGCACAAGACTACACACACACACACACACACACACACACACACACACAGGTCTGAATGGGAATTTGAACCTGATTTATAATGTAGTGTAGTTTTTTTTTTTTTAATGGGGTTATCGGACATTTAAAAACGCTGGTTTAATATCAGAAGTGTAAAGGAACGAAACACTCGGACGTGTGCCGATGCTGGGAAATAATCCGCTATGGTTGATCCCAGAGTGTTTTATTCCTCCTATACCTCAGCAAATTCTCAATGATTGCAGTTTTTATTTATTAAAGAACTTTGTCCATTTATAGTTCTGTTTAGCATCCATGAAGCAAGTTAGTTTCTGTTCTGCTCCGTTACAGCAGCTGTAAACACTCGTTCCCTCACCGGCGTCTCGCTGCGCTTTATTCTTACTCTCTCTCTTCGAGTTAATAAGGAAAATACACAGCTTGACCTTCTTTTTTTTTTTTTGCATGAAAACGCAAAAAGTGTGAACTCCTCTGTCCTGAAGATGTCGGAAAACTCAAAGCAAAGTTACAGCGTTCCCTCTGACCGTTACAAAGCTCTGACACTGGAGACTCCTTCCATAAATTTTCCATAAACGTCTCCTTACAGAAAACTCCATCTCAACGATTACTCACGATTTAAATCTGTTTCTCTTTTATTCCACTTAAATGAATGTCTGTCTCTGTCTACTCGTCTGTCTGTCTATCTGCTTATCTATTGATCTGTCTATCTACTCCTGTCTGTCTGTCTATTTACCTATGTGTCTGTCTTCTTACCTACAGTATTGATTGCTCTATTTATCTACTCGTCTGTCTGTCTTCTTACCTATTGCTTGATATGTCTGTCTACTTATCTATTGATCTGTCTGTCTACCTGTCTGTCTATGTACCTCTCTCTGTCATCTTGCCTATTGCTTGATCTATCTACTAGTCTGTCTGTCTGTCTGTCTATTGATTTGTCTGTCTACCTATCTGTCTGTCTATCTACCTATTGATCTATCTGCTCGTCTGTCTGTCTGTCTGTCTATTGATTTGTCTATCTACCTATCTGTCTGTCTATCTACCTATTGATCTATCTACTCGTCTATCTACCCGTCTGTCTGTCTCCCTACTTATCTGTCTGTCTATCTACCTATTGATCTATCTACCCGTCTGTCTGTCTACCTACCTGCCTGTCTGTCTGTCTATCTATCTATCTATTGATCTATCTACTTGTCTGTCTGTCTCTCTATCTACCTGTCTGTCTACATTTTTGTCTCTCTTACCTATTGCTTGATCTATCTACTCCTGTCTGTCTTTCTATCTATTGATTTGTCTATCTACCTATCTGTCTGTCTTCTTACCTATAGTATTGATTGATCTATCTACTTGTCTGTCTACCTACCTATTGATTTGTCTACTCGTCTGTCTGTCTACCTACCTATCTGTCTGTCTATCTACTTGTCTGTCTGTCTATCTACCTATAGATCTGTACTGGTCTGTCTGTCTCTCTATCTACCTGTCTGTCTACCTTTTTGTCTGTCCTTCTTACCTATTGCTTGATCTATCTACTCCTGTCTGCCTGTCTATACACCTATTGATCTGTCTGTCTGTCTGTGTATCTGCATATCTGTGTATTTATCTATTGAATCAGTTTATTTAGCTCCTTTGTAACTAGCCATGATGGTTTTACAAAGTAAATCAATAAACAGTCCAAATGTCTCGCACAGTTTAAATAAATCAAGAAGTTCCTTTGTGACTGTGTGGTTTCATGCACAGGATACAGTACATTAACTTATTGTTATTATTATATGACATTATCCAGTAAATAAAATGTTTTGCATGGACATGAGCTGAAAATGAAATGATCCTCTGTGTCAGCATTTGACCCAGTTTTGGAGCCATGCTTTTATAGCCTGCCGTATTGAAGCGTGTGTGTGTGTGTGTGTGTGTGTGTGTGTGTGTGTGTGTGTGTGTGTGTGTTATCCAGGTGGATAAGGACTTTATCCCTGGCCTGATGTTTATCAGAGATACGGAGGCTTCAGCGGAGGAGTTTGAAGCGATTCCTCTGCCCTTCACCGTGCCCAATGCCTGCGGTCAGGAGGTCCAGCTCAGCTCCAAACACTCGCACATCAACCTGGAGAACCGAACCGAGTACGTCCGCCTCGCCATCAACTACAGGTGAGGACGCACCTCGGTCTGGAGTTATTGTACTGCTGAGAGGTCCCGAGGGAACAGAACCCGGTCAGAGCAGCAGTCCGTTTCTTACGTTTACATTTCTGAGGTTTATAAAAAACCGGGTTTAACCCTAATTCCTAAATCCCTGTTGTACTGAATTCATTTTATTTATTTATTTATTTATTACAAACGTTCCTTTGTGCTTTCTTGTACGCTAGGCTTTCCAACCTTTTCAGGACGGGTGAGTTTACGCTTTTGTGATGTGTTTTTCAGGCTGCATGAGTTTGATGAGCAGGTGGCTGCAGTGAGAGAAGGTATGGCCCGGGTGGTGCCCGTTCCTCTCCTCTCTCTCTTCACCGGATACGAGCTGGAGACCATGGTGAGAGCTCTCACACTCTCTCTCTCTCTCTCTCTCTCTCTCTCTCTCTCTCTCTCTCTCTCTCTCTCTCAGTGGATTTCCATGTCGTGTTGAACCTTGAAATCATTTTGATTCCGGTGCTGAAGTAACTCCGGGTTTGTCCCATTGCCTTCATGTCATTTTGTCGCCATGACAACAACCCGCTTTTGGAGGAAATATTGTTGTGTATTCTACGAGATATGAGGGACAATAACACCCTATATTTAACTGAAAATCTCACAAAGCTCGGCTCGCTCTAGAATCTCCGTAGTGGTGGAGTCAAAATGGATCCGGCTCCTCCTACCTGGGCGGAGTCATCTGTGTGTTTCAGACCGTTAGGGGTAAGGCTTATAGGAGGAGTTAGTTCAGATCCAGCTCCACCCCCTGGACTAAGCAGTAACTTGCTCTTTGCTGGTCATATATGGGCAGTCCTATCCTTAGGTTATGCATGGTTACCATGGTTACACCAGTCATGCCAGGCTAGTGCAATATGGCCACATAAACAGCGTAGCTAGTTATAGAACTTTTGACTACAAATCGGATGTTTAAACAAAATAAAAAGTCTTGATTGGAAATTGCGTATGAATTGCGTACGTTGAGTGCATACAATCGCTGCTCATGTCTTAGTCGCCAAACCAAAAAACACAGATGTGTTCGTGTGAATCTAAACCCCTCCCACTTCATATCGCTCACAGTAGCTCCGCCTCCCGTCGCTGTAGATGATGCGAGCGACAGCGATGTGCACACCTCACCGAGCCGTGTCTTTCAGGTATGTGGCAGTCCTGACATCCCGCTACACCTGCTGAAGTCAGTAGCTACGTATAAAGGGGTGGAGCCAACCGCGCCCCTCATCCAGTGGTTCTGGGAGGTGATGGAGTCCTTCTCCAACACGGAGCGCTCGCTCTTCCTCAGGTTCGTGTGGGGACGGACACGTCTGCCCCGGACCATCGCAGATTTCCGCGGACGAGACTTCGTGGTGCAGGTGAGTGTTTCATAAACCTCGATAAGACGTATTAAATCATTACGAAAATTGCCCACTAGAGGCAGTATTTCTTCCTTTTCTGTTTATTTTATTTTATTTAACTCTGTAAATATTGTACAATTTTTTGGTGTTTGCAAAAACTCAGTCCGTACATCGTCTTAATGAGTCACTGATCTTTTGTGCTTACGTGCGAAGCGGTGCTTGGGCCACTGATGGCTATATTCATTATTACTGATGTTATTGATGTTTAATAGTAATTATACTATGTTCTATCAAAACAGTAAGTGTGTCTATAAATGAATAATAAGTAGAAATTGTCGTTCTTTGGCAAGCTGTAATTGTTGGTGAATTGCTGTGGTATAGGCGGAATAAAACACTTGGAGACGTGCTGTGACAGGAAAATAATCAACTTCCACCTTGCAGTTATTTATTATTATTATTATTATTATATTTATTATTAAATCAACTTTTTTTTTTCCTCCTCTGCCTGAATTCGCAGGTGTTGGATAAGTACAACCCTCCAGACCACTTCCTGCCGGAGTCATACACGTGCTTCTTCCTGCTCAAGCTGCCTCGTTACTCCTGCAAACTGGTGCTGGAGGAGAAACTGAAGTACGCCATACACTTCTGCAAATCCATCGACACGGACGACTACGCTCGCATCGCTCTGAGCGGAGAGCCCGCCGCCGACGACTCCACCGACGACTCGGACAACGACGACGCCGACTCCTTCGCCTCCGACTCCACACAGGACTACCTGACTGCACACTGACATGCTCTTTCTCACACACTCTCACACGCGCACACTCTCACGTACACTCACACGTACACTCACACGTACACTCACACGCACACTCTCACACGTACACTCTCACACGTACACTCTCACACGTACACACTCTCACACGTACACTCTCTGATGTCGAGAGTCGTCAAACATGCTGCCAAGAAAAAAGAAAAGACACTCAATCTAAAGATGTGTTTAAAACTCCCATACACACACACACACACACACACACACACACACACGTATCTGTACTACCACAACTAAAATCTTTATGTGCAATTAGCTTTAAAAGCACTATAAGCTGGTGAAGATAAAATAAAACTTGGAATTTTTTTTATTAGTTTATTTAAAAAAAAAAAAAAAAAGAAGCCGGAGCCAGAGAGGGGGAGAAACTGGACATCGTTTGGTCGATTGTAGACGTTGTGTTTGTATTTTTCGGACCGTGTAGCCTAGCACTGTGCTGACGACCCCTGATGGACTCGCTGTATCGTTTAAACGATCGAACAAGCAACTTCTTCGTCCTTTTCTTTTCATTTCCCTCGGGGGAATAAAAATGTGCAGTGCTTTTCTTTTCTGTTCTTTTTTTTGTTTTTGTTTTTTTTTTACTTTTCCCCCGAATAACGTTGAACACGAGCGTGAGCTGTCCTCGCTCTGATTGGTCGGTGTTATCTGGAGCTCATTCAGGGGTTGTTTTCAGGGCGTCGGTCGCCGTATTCACTACCCAGACCCCTGCTCCGCCCTCCTCCTCCTCCTCCTCATCCTCTGTGTCCGTGTGTGTTTGGCTTCCTGACGAACTGTAAATAACGTTATTGTGCCATGTGTTCATAATACGTCTCATTCCGATGTAATAATGTTAATAAATTCCTGTTTAAAACAAACATTAAACTGAAATGTTACGGATTGGTGTTCATCTCCTTTAACAGCGGAGCAGCTACGTGTATCACAGGTTTACCTTGCGTTCTAATACGCTATGGTTTCTATAGTAATGGCTCATTCACTGGGACTTGTACCTTTTTATTCCTTAAATATTTACGGCCCCAGTTCCGAAAAAGTTGGGACGCCGTGTGAAACGTCAATGGAGACAGAACGCAGTGATTCGCAAATCTCATAAACCCGTACGTTATTCACAATAGAACACAGAAAACATGTCAAATGTTTAAACTGAGGAAATGGACCGTTTTTAGGAAATAATAAGGTCATTTTGAATTCGATGACCGCAACACGTCTCAAAAAAGGCTGGAAAAGTAAGTGTTAGTAAAAAGGAACAGCTGGAGGTTGATTGGGAACGGGTCAGTGAGATGATTGGGTATAAAAAGAGGATCTTAGAGAGGCGGAGTCTTTCAGAAGTAAAGATGGACAGAAGTTCACCAATCTGTGAAAAACTGCGTCTACGATTTATGGAACAATTTCAGAACAATGTTCCTCAACGTAAAATTGTGAAGACTATAAATATCTCATCGTCTACAGGACATCATATCATCAAAAGACTCAGAGAATCTGGAGTTATCTGTGTGTAAGGGACGAGGGTGAAAATCAATATCGCATGCCCGTGATCTTCGGGTCCTCAGGCGGCGCTGCATTAAAAACAGGCCTGATTCTGGAATGGAAATCACTGCATGGGCTCAGAAACACCTCCAGAACTCAGTGTCTGTGAACACAGTTCGCCGTGCCATCCACAGACGCTGGTTAAAGCTCCATCACGCAAAGAAGAAGCCATATGTGTGAACATGATCCAGAAACGCCGCCGTCTTCTCCGGGACAAAGCTCATTTAAAATGGACCGAGGCGACGTGGAAAACTGTTCTGCGGTCAGACGAATCCAAATCTGATCATCTTTTTGGAAACCATGGACGCCTCATCCTCTAAACTAAAGAGGACTAAAGAGGAGAGGGACCATCCGGCTTTTTATCAGCGCTCCGGTCAAAAGCCTGCGTCTTTTGGCGCCATCAATGCTGAAAGGTTTATACAGGTTTTAGAGCAACATCTGCTTCCATCCAGATTCCATCCCATCTTTACTTCTGAAAGACTCCGCCTCTCTAAGATCCTCTTTTTATACCCAATCATCTCACAGACCCGTTCCCAATCAACCTCCAGCTGATTCTTTTTACTAACACTTACTTTTCCAGCCTTTTGTCCCAACCTTTTTGAGACGTGTTGTGGCCATCAAATTCAAGATCACCTTATTTTTTACTGAAAACGGTACGTTTCCTCAGTTTAAACATTTGATATCTTTTCTACGTTCTATTGTAAACAACATACGGCTTTATGAAATTCGCAAATCTTTGCGTTCTGTTTGTATTGACGTTTTACACAGCGTCCCAACTTTTTAGGAATTGGGGCTGTAATAACATTGTAATTACTCCCTAACTATCCGATAACCATCGGCCGTTTTCTAAAACTCTGTATCGTTTTTGAGGGGCGGAGCTTAACATTTCCTCCATCTTGTGTTCAGCATAAAGGCCGTTGCTGAGTACAGCGATGACCTCATGGGTCATTTGACCCGAGCAGTATGTTAAAGCCACAGGATTCGTGATGGGGTTTGTTTTGATAGCTATGAATGACATTTTGCGAGCTTACGTACACAATAAATAAAGAAGCTGGAGGTAGGATCATGGTTCCTCCTCACTCTGGTCCTGGAGAACCCTGATCCAACACACACTTCAAACTGGAGATGTTTGATAAGACCGCGTATTCAAATATTTTACACACTGGTCTTTCTCATATTACTCGCATTTCCTTCCTGACGTTGATGTTCTACTGTAGGATTAACGAAATTCCTCCTCATTACCTCGGTGCTGAAGGTCGGATTAATGACTGCACTTCCTGGAGCACCGAAGACTGTGAAAATATTTGAGAGATTGTGTTCATCAGAGTTATTCGATCAGGTTTTAATTAAAAAAAACATGGAATTAGACTTGACCTTAAACGATTTCACAGGACCATAGAGTGTTTATTTTTACTTAATCAAATACTTAGCACATTATTAACTGCAGCGAATGCATTTTAAACGTCTCCTGATTTAAATATAAATATATAAATGTTTATTAACTCATTTATTTTGCATGCTGCTTAAAATGAAAAACGACTTTCTCATGCACTTCTGTATAAACCTGAGTCGGGGGGTGGAGCTACATGTGAGCTTGGTTTGTGACGTCACAAAATATTTCAACCCGAACCAATCGCGGTCCAATATGCAAATTACTCGAGGATAACGAGACCGGTTTTCAGCCGCACAGTCGGTGTAAAAAAAAAACAAAACAAAACAAAAGACAACAACGACAAACGCACTCGGATTCTTAATGTTCGTAATTAACGGAGTCGTGGTTGCCATGGTAACACTGTTTTAACAGGTCTGACTGATGCTAAATATATCTTTCGCCTTAGGCTAACGTGCTAGACGGTTAGCATGTCTTTTGAGATGGCGTGAGGACGTTTCTAATTTGCATATTCGTGCATATTTATAGATCTTTGCATTATTAATGAGGTTAAATATCTTGATTTGGTTTTACTTCCTTATTTACTCGTTAGTTTGCTAGCAGTTAGCTTGATGTTAGCTGGTGTTTTGGGATGGCAGCGGGATGGGATGTGGGCGGTTCTAATTAGCATATTCAAGCATATTAATGAGCCTCATCGTTATTAATCAGGATAAATGTGAGCAATAATAGAGATGTTCCATTTTCTTTTATTTGTTCATTTGTTTGTTTGTTTATTTATTTATTTATTTTCGACAAGTTTCTTGGACATCAAGCTTTCAAGTGTTCTTCAGTTCATCCCTCTGTAGGAACTTTTTGTGAAAAGGTTCCAAGGAGAACCCCTTTTAAGTTTGAAGTGTTCCACTTGCAGCAAAACTTCAATGAAGAACCGTACTCGCAAACTCTTTCGAATATTGCACCTGCAAAAGAGACCTGTGATTTTAGGGGGTAATAAAGGGGTTCTTTGGATGGTTAAGGGTTATTCGGCGTTTTTAAATAGGGTTAAAATAGAACCCTGACGGATGGGGTCAAAAAGGACTTGATATGAAGTTCAATTAATTCTTTTGTGTAGAAACTGATCTACCTGGACTTGAGGAGCAGTGGAACATTGGAGGAACCTTTGAAGATCTCCATGATGGAGCAAAAAAGGAAAAGAAATAAAGGACAAGAATGAACAAAATAAAGGGAAATGGAGGATTAGAGAGAGAGAGAGAGAGAGGGTAAGAACAAAAGAAAGTAAGAGACGGTACAAAAGCCGAAAATAAACAGAGTCCAACTGAGAGGACGAGAAATCATCAATCATGTAAGAATAAAAAATGAGGGGAATGAAGAAGCGACAGAATAAAGAAGGGGAAAACCAGATGTTCTGCTAACTGAAATGAACTTCAAAGAAAGAGAGAACAGAGAGAGGGCTGGTGAGGGAACGACGCTGCTGTAGTCTATAGCTGCTATAACGGAAGTGAGAACAGGAACTGACTTGTTTCGTGAACCTTCCGCAACATTAAATGTAACTATAAATGGATAAAAAAAAGTATGATGTGTCGTTTTCTTTTAAATGAATAAATAAATGTTAAGCCTTGGTAAATTTCTGTGGTAGAAATGGAGTGAAATGTTTCGGGGGATAACAGGAACTCAGTTACATCATCACCGAGGATTTTACTGTAACGCACAAGTGGTTCATTCCTTTATATCATCACTGAACACACCTTATATCTTCGCCGAACACACCTCGTATCATCGCCGAACACACCTCGTATCACCGCCGAACACACCTCGTATCATCGCCGAACACACCTCGTATCTTCGCCGAACACACCTCGTATCTTCGCCGAACACACCTCGTATCATCGCCGAACACACCTCGTATCATCGCCGAACACACCTCGTATCATCGCCGAGCACACCTCGTATCTTCGCCGAACACACCTCGTATCATCGCCGAACACACCTCGTATCATCGCCGAACACACCTCGTATCTTCGCCGAACACACCTCGTATCATCGCCGAACACACCTCGTATCATCGCCGAACACACCTCGTATCATCGCCGAACACACCTCGTATCATCGCCGAACACACCTCGTATCATCGCCGAACACACCTCGTATCATCGCCGAACACACCTCGTATCATCGCCGAACACACCTCGTATCATCGCCGAACACACCTCGTATCTTCGCCGAACACACCTCGTATCATCGCCGAACACACCTCGTATCATCGCCGAACACACCTCGTATCTTCGCCGAACACACCTCATATCTTCGCCGAACACACCTCATATCATCGCCGAACACACCTCGTATCTTCGCCGAACACACCTCATATCTTCGCCGAACACACCTCGTATCACCGCCGAACACACCTCATATCATCGTCGAACACACCTCATATCATCGCCGAACACACCTCATATCTTCACCGAACACACCTCGTATCATCGCCGAACACACCTCGTATCTTCACCGAACACACCTCATATCTTCACCGAACACACCTCATATCATCGTCGAACACACCTCATATCATCGCCGAACACACCTCATATCTTCACCGAACACACCTCGTATCATCGCCGAGCACACCTCGTATCATCGCCGAACACACCTCGTATCTTCACCGAACACACCTCATATCATCGCCGAGCACACCTCGTATCATCGCCGAACACACCTCATATCTTCACCGAACACACCTCATATCATCGCCGAACACACCTCGTATCTTCACCGAACACACCTCATATCTTCACCGAACACACCTCATATCATCGTCGAACACACCTCATATCATCGCCGAACACACCTCATATCTTCACCGAACACACCTCGTATCATCGCCGAGCACACCTCGTATCATCGCCGAACACACCTCGTATCTTCACCGAACACACCTCGTATCATCGCCGAGCACACCTCGTATCATCGCCGAACACACCTCATATCATCGCCGAACACACCTCATATCATCGCCGAACACACCTCGTATCTTCACCGAACACACCTCATATCATCGTCGAACACACCTCATATCATCGCCGAACACACCTCATATCTTCACCGAACACACCTCGTATCATCGCCGAGCACACCTCGTATCATCGCCGAACACACCTCGTATCTTCACCGAACACACCTCGTATCATCGCCGAGCACACCTCGTATCATCGCCGAACACACCTCATATCTTCACCGAACACACCTCATATCATCGCCGAACACACCTCGTATCTTCACCGAACACACCTCATATCTTCACCGAACACACCTCATATCATCGTCGAACACACCTCATATCATCGCCGAACACACCTCATATCTTCACCGAACACACCTCATATCATCGCCGAACACACCTCGTATCATCGTCGAACACACCTTAGAGTCTCGGTGTGGCGCGATACACGCTCGACTTGTCAAGGTCACTGATTTGTGATCTTGTTGTGTACACCTGTTCTGTGTTCAGTCCTTGATTAGTTTCTGTCTCTTTCTTGTGTTAAGTCCAAGCCTTTATTGTCTGGTTCCGTGTTTTTTTGGTTTTGAGGGCCACAGACTGGAAAATGCAAGAAAACCTTGGGAATATTTTCCTGTTGAATTCCATTGTGTTACCCAGACGCCTTTTATATAACTATCTGCTAACGGTTTACCGAAAGAACCGTATATATATTTCAAAAGAATTACGCCATCAAGACAATTTCTACTAAGGAAGTGAACTAAATTATGAACATTACGCACTCCGAGCTGAGCGGGATCTCCTCGCTAGCTGAGCTGCTTGTTGGGTGAAGTGATGCAGAGCTAGCGCTGCGTTATTTTATGGCTTAGCCCTGCAGTCAGTCCGTTTAGCTGTACTCATGTTCGACACCAGAGTCTGGATGTTCACTGTGACGACGTCACACGAAGCGTCTCGGCCCAGATCTGCGGAAAACCTGCTTTACTTTTGAAAAATTGCGAGCGCCTCTGAATATTGCGGCGTTTGCTTGATTCATTTCTACGATCGCAAAATTGCTAAACCCTGTAGGGACTGTACGGTCATTCTTAACTGTTTTATTATTAGATAATCGCCAGCGCTTACCACAGTCCTGCACGTTCTTTCCCTCTTCTTATTGTGTTCTCTTCAGGCCTCTCCCGCCATCGTCTTGTTACCTGATTGTGCACGCCTGTTCTGTGTTTAAGCCTCGATTAGGTTTTTTTTTGCGACACAAAGTCTTTCTGGCATTGAGCTCAAGCCGTTTTTCTCCCAATGCTTCATTATCTCCTTCTGTGTTTTCTGATTTTGACCCTCGCGTTGTGTCCTGATTGTGCTAATGAATTAAACTTGTTCATCTGACCTCAGTTCTTTGATCATCTCCACCGCTTACCACAGTTCATCTTCCTTCTTTTCCTATCCGGCTTGCGTTCTCGTTCTTTTCTGGCTTCAAAACGGGTAAGTTCTATTCATGTAGAAAAGGCGTGGCGATTCAAAATACACCTGTGAAAGAAAGTCCCACAGGTTAGCGAGATTAAGCTCACTTTAAGTGTCTTCCTGGTATAGCGTTGTAAATGCCCTTTCGGAGTTCTGCCCTTTGAGATTCGACATTTTCATGGACAGACTTCAGGGGACCGTCTCAAAACTCACGGCCCCGAGCAATTACCTGCCTCGCCTGTCCTGTAGCTCCGCCTCTGATCCCCGCTACAGTGATTTTCGGATTTGCGCTTGCTTGGATTAGAGCGTTTGACCTTGAACTCACTATCCCTACATGGATATTTTTGTTACTTGAAGGAACGTCTGTGAAAGTAGATGGAGACGGCGCACAAACTTTTGCACTCCACTGCAGAAACACGGCCGTCTCTC
>NC_071265.1:1860000-1892500 GCF_023375685.1 Ictalurus furcatus | reverse complement strand
CATCATCATCATCACCAGCATCGCCATCACATCCATCATTTTTTACAAGGTAAACATTTCTTCCCTTTCTATAATGCTTCAAACAGGTTCTTGAAGGGTTCCTTGGTTTTTAATCTGGTTCTCGATTTATTTATTTACTACAATATGAATCTAACAACTCTTTTATTTAACTAACAAATGTATTTGTCTTTTGTTTACTTTCTTTTGATTTATTAAAGGAATTAGTTAGTCAAATTAAATAAACTGAAATGATGATTAGACTCATTTTTCCCAAAACCAACCAGCCCCAAAATTCATTCATTCATTCATTCATTTAGTTATTTATTTTGTTGTTTGTTTGTTTGTTTGTTTGTTTGTTTTTGTTTTAAATCAGGGATTAGTAAATTTAAATCAACTGAAACGATAATGAAACTCGTATGAATGAATTATATTATTAGTAAATAATAAGAACGTCCAAAACCAAGAAAAAATGAAGTGCACTGCAATTTATTTTATAATACTAGAGTTAATTTAGTGTCATTTATGTTAATATATTTACGACATAGAGTTTCATTTCCTTTTATCGATTTAAAAATGTATTTGTTTGTTCGTTTCTTTTTTATTTTTATTTATGCTTCATGTTTGAGGAGGGGTTAGTCATTTAGCAGCGACTAAAATGACGATGAGACTCGTATGAATAAATGATATTATTTGTTTTTTAAAAAAAAAAGTTTAAAAAGTAAGTACACCCCAACATTTATAAATATAAATGAACGTTTTAATTATGGATTTAATTCCAATTAAAACTGCGAGCAGCATTTTCAGGGGCCAAGCACCCAGACTCGTTGTTGCACTGTAATTGCCTACCAAGTTTTGTGTCAGTTAGCAAAGTCGTTGCTGAGATACAGCCTCACTTCCTGTTTGGCAGCTATGCTGTCCGATTCGTTCTCCCATTACGGACAAACCACTTTTGTGAGGCTTACTCTGAAGATGTCGTGTGCTAAATTTGTTGACCCTGGGTCCCTCGACCCAGGGAACCCAGGGATGGCTTTTAAATTTTGGACACACAGTTCAGAAATTATGACCAGAAACGTACTTACAAATTAGGCCCAGATTTGACCCCATGATGGAACGAGCACTTGGCCCAAATTTGGTCAGAATGTTTTGTAGACCTTCCTCAATCGGTGTGCCAAATTTCACAACTTTTCACCGGATGGTTCTGTGGGTTGCCGTAGACGACCTTGCCAGAAGGAGAAGAAAAGGTGGAATAACAATGGGGTACCTACACGCCTCCAGTGCTTGGCCCCCTGCTTCATGATAATAATCTCACAAAAGAGAGTTTCCCTTTCTTTTATGAATCTAGGAACTTTTTATTTATTTATTTTTAAAGACGTGTAGGCACAGATTAATCACATTAATTAGACGTATCAGAATAAATGTTATTATTTCTAATTAATATTCTGAAAAATAAATGTAAATATCTTATGAGATGTTTGTCGTAATGAAATATTTCATCGTAGATGAAGTTATAGTGTGTGTGTGTGTGTGTGTGTGTGTGTGTGTGTGTTAGTTATACTCCTTCATCAGGACTAAGTCCAGAGTAAACGGTGTGTGTTCAGGAGTGATATTAGCGGGGAGTGGAACCGTATGGTACAGATTTTTAGGAACTTCTGTGTTTACAGATTTGATTTTTAGAGGCTTTTCGGTGCTGTGGATTTTTCCAAAAATAAATTTGTGGATATTTTGGTGTTAAAATGGAAAAACTGAACATGAAATATCGAGATGGTGAATTGTTGTTTTAGGAAAAACAATTATTGTAGAAATCTCAATAAAACAACAGATGATTTAAATGGTACTAACGTTATTAAATCCCACTTTAATCGAAATAAAAGTCATGTGTGGTATGTAATTAAACATGGCGGCTTTTTATTAGCAAGAACTTTTTCAGGAACCCAGGAAATTCAAATGCATTTTAAAGGCAAGTGTCTTTCACAACAGGAACCCTGTCAGGAACTTACAAACTTTCATACAAAGGCATGCGGGAACTTTAGGTGCATTTCCTCTGCGAGAACCTTCGATGAAGTTCAGATGCAGTTCCATCAGAAGGAACTTTTCATATATTCGGGATCTTTAGGTGAATTTTCACCACAGTAACTTTTGCATTTTCAAAGCAAGAACCTTTTTTCAAACCCAGGAACTCACTGTGCATTTTAATTTTCACAGTGAGAAAAGGTTCCTGCACAAATGAAACATTACTAAAGGTATAAAATCCCCAATTTAAGCCAAATTAAAGTAATGTGTGAAATGTAAGTAATCATATGAGGTTTTTAAAATTTTTTTTAAAGGATCCTTTCAGCAACCCCAAAAATGTACGTGCATTTTCAAATCAAGTGACTTCATGAACTTTTAGAGTGTTTTAATGACAGGAACTTTCTCAGGAACTTTGAAATACTTTTCAGAAAATTTGGATGTATTTTCAACATAAGAACATTTTACTGAACTTTTAGTGTGTTTTCCCCAAGAGGAACCTTTTCAGACACCCAGGCACTTTAGGGAAGTACAGATGGCATTCCATCAGAAAGAACTTTTAATGAATTTTCTTAGCTAGAACCTTTTTTGTAAATCCAGGAGCTGTAGGAGCATTTTGACTACAGAACATGTTTCAGAACCCAGGAAATTTAGACATATATTCACTGCAGGAACCTTTTCAGGCAACCATGAACATTACGGGGATTTTCACAGTAAGAAACTTTTCAGGAGCCAAGGAACTCTGAGAGTGTTTTCCCAGCAGGAACTTTTTCAGGAATTAAAGAACTTGAGGAGCATGAAATTAAACATATTGTCTCTTATTGAACATTTTTAGCCTGGGTGTGTGTCTCGCTTCCTTTCCCGAGTGTGGCTCATGGTGAGGCCTGAATGCTGTTGGGGAAGTTTCACGAAAGACGAGAGACACTGGAGCAAATCCAAGTTATTGGTCAGAGATAATGAGACAACTGTACTGTAGCTCTACATCTTCGTCTCGTCCTGACGTGTGTGTGTGTGTGTGTGTGTGTGTGTGTGTGTGTGTGTGTGTTAATCTTGCTGCATCATTGTTCCAGACTCATGTGGTAGGAAATGACCTTTTAGAATCTCTACCAGCACCACAAGAGAACAAAAGCTTTCTTAGAGCGTGACTAAAACGGTAATATTTCCTCCACTCCAGCAGGGGGAGATAGTGTACATTGCAGTGTAAATGTAGAGCGGAAGACTGTGATGTAGGGTTGCATGATATACCGGTACTTCGGTCCTATCTTGATACTAAAGCTTCAAAATACCACCGATG
Source organism: Ictalurus furcatus (assembly GCF_023375685.1). Taxonomy (NCBI): domain Eukaryota; kingdom Metazoa; phylum Chordata; class Actinopteri; order Siluriformes; family Ictaluridae; genus Ictalurus; species Ictalurus furcatus. The sequence goes on along the minus strand of NC_071265.1, from coordinate 1,889,199 downwards.
CCACTGTATTTATTAAATGGTAGTATCGTCAGTACGGTCAGTACCGTAAGTAATGACGTATGTGGGGCAGTTAATGCGATTTTCGCTAAAACGACACATCTCACTGCTTTAGCAGAATACACAAAGGTTAGTGACGCTTTATTAAACCTAAATTCTTTACCGTTAACCTTTAAAGATTGCCTGTTTGCTACCAAGCGAGCTAACGTAACGCTAACCGCTGTGTAAATGCTAAAATTAGCCGTGTTTGCTAGTAAGCAAAGTTTCCAACTTCAGTTATTATTTCTAATGTTATGTTACAATTCTAATCCTAATGTAATGTTATCATTCTGAGGACAATTTCCATTTGCATGATTTCATTGCTTGAGGGAATGACAGATGAAATACGTGACACATTGAATTAGTTGCTCGCCAATTTTCTGATCGTTCTTGAGTTTTTTCCAACATTCATTCTCAGGAAAATTCGGTTCGTCTGTATTCATTTATATCTATGCATTTCTGTCAATTTGGTTTATTTTGTAGATTTGTAGATATGAATTAACACAATATTACGTGGTATCCTGATACTACTTGCTATCGTAGTATAAATACAGCTGGTGTAGTATCGTAAGACATGTTTATGGTATCGGGACAACCCTACTGTGATTAGGTTGAACACCGTTCTGTCGAAGTGGCCTCATTTGATGTTTTTTAATCCTTTGTTGTTATTCCAAAAATAATAACGGAGTTATTCGCACTATTTTTCAAAGAGAAATTGTTACTGTGTCAAATGTTGCATCATATTGGAACTCTTTGTTAAATGGAAAAGTCATTTGCTGGGAAAAAGTATGGTTATTAATATGAAATCATATTCGAAAGAAGGTTAAAGAAGAAGAAGCAAATATTAAAAAAAGGTAACCACTTTGCATTTATTTTGGCGATGTTCTTATTTAGGTCTATTGTGGTGTAACCAGGGCTGGAAATGGGGGGGATGCTGAGTCTGGGAGGTGAATTTCAAGGGAGGACGGCGTTCCAGTTCAAACCAGTGTCTACGTTTCTTTGGGAAACGAGCAGGGTTTCTATCTTTTATCCACTCGAAAGCCTCCGAAAGCGAGTTCCGTACATAAGCGCAGCTGGGATATTCTGCGTGTGGTTGCGCAATGTTGACTTTCGAGATTGGCCATAATACCTACAGGCTGCAGCCAATGAGAACGCTTGTCTATCAGCGCACATCCTTACAGGATCGATCAGACCACCTCAGGGAAATTAATGGAGTCGTAGCGTAGCGGATAATCTTAACAGAAACGGTTACTTTAACAGATTTGATAGTGGAAACTTTGATATGGATAAAGCTGCAGCACGTACCTGAAGTGACCCAGGTTTAATCTATTTTGAACGTCCTTACTCATAATTTATTTTCACTATCACAGCTTGCTAAGTATTATATCCACAGTTATGTTAGCCCACATGTTTACTCATTCTCTCCAAGCAGAGATTCTTTTGAATGATGGCTGTTTGTTTTGGGCCACACATAATTCACAAATGTTGTTCAGTGACATTTCAAGTGCTCCAAAAAAACAAACAACAACAACAAAAAAAACCCCAGCTAGAGTAACTAGAGTCCCCCCGGCCATTTCCACCACTGGGTGTAACATAGGGAAATTTATCAATGACAGTTTTCAGTGTTTGAGACTTTTTGGCTTCACTGATTATCCTAAAGACTATTTATTTTGTTGATTTCATATTTTTGACCAAATTTCACATTCATAAATGCAAGTTTACGAATAAGAAACCCAACTTCATGGCTTTGTTGATTGTACAGATGTAAAGCCGTACATGGACAGTACATTATTAGAGACTCTTTGAACAAGAAAGCTATAAAGACCATAAAAGTTTGTGAGCTTAACAAAGTATAATTTGATAGTTGTATACCCAGTCGTATTATTATTTTGTTCTTTATAATATTACCTCCTGGCACTTCTTGTTTATTTTACTGTTTTATACATAGTTTATACATACTTAACTGTATAATGTTTAATATTTGCAACTGAACAAATATGTATAGTGTTTATGTTTCTTGAGTTCAAAATAAGACTGTGATGAGGTAATATTTCCTCCACTCCAGCAGGGGGAGACAGTGTATGACAGTGTGTTGGAGTGGAAAACTGTGATGAGAAAGAGAATGAGTGAGAATATTTTTTGAGAGAGAATAGTTATTTAATAATATTGAAATGTTCCATGGACAACCGAACCACAGTTCAGTTCGATTCAGATTGTTCAGTTTGTTCAAATTCAATTTGATTCGTTACGATTTCATTCAGTGGGATTTGATTCGATTCGATTCAGTTCAGTCTGGTTCAGTACGGTTTGATTTATTTTGATTTGACTCACTACAAATCTGTTTGGTTCCGTTCAATTTGATTTAATTTGATTCGATTCAATTCTATTAGATTCAGTTCAGTTCAGTTTATTTTCATAACGAGAACCTTTTTAGAAACCCAGAACTTTTAGGAATGTTTCTGCTGCAGATGTAGGTGCGCTTGCACTGCTGGAACATTTTCAGGAACCTGTGAACCTTACATTTCCACCACAAGAACCTTTTCGAGAACTCATACACTTCACAGGCATGTCCATTGCAGGAACCTTTATAGCAACTCGTGAATTTTATGTGCGTTTTCACAGCAAGTACCTTGTCAGGAACCCAGGTGCTTTAGATACATATTTACCATAGGAAACATTCCATGAACCTCTGAAGGTTTGCAATGTTTCCACTAGAGAAACCTTTTCAGGAACCTAGGAACCATAAATGCATTTTTACCACAAGGAATTTTTGAGGAACCCAGGAAGTTTAAAGTTGTATCCACTTCAGGAACCTTCTCAGAAACTCATGATGTTTGGGTACATTTTCAAAGCAAAAACTTTTCTAGAAATCCAGGTGATTTAAGAATATTTCTACGGTTGAACAATCTTCAGGATCCCAGGAATTTTAGACACATTTTCACTGCAGGAACCTTTTCAGGAACTCAGTTTTCAAGTGCAGTTCTACCACAAATAACTTTTCAGAGACCCAGGAACTCTAGGGGCATTTACACTGCACAAACAATTCAAGAACCTAAGTACATTAGATGTGTGCTCACAGTAGAAACCTTTCCAGGAATTGAGGAACATGTTTTATTTTAATCATCAGATCCTTTTCAGGAACTTTGGAACCTTACGCGTATCTCCACCAAAAGAACCTTTTCAGGATGCAAGTAGCAAAAAGCAAGTAACTTTTCAGGCACTTGTGATCTTTAGTGCTTTAGAAAGGTTCTTCACAGCAAGAACCTTTTCAATAACCCAGGAACTTTTAAAGTTAGTCATTTTCAGGAACTTGCAAACTTCAAGTTCACCCAGGAACTTTACGTACACTACAGGAACCTCTTCAAGGACACAATAACTTTTTATACATTTCACCACGAGAACCTTTTCAGGATGCATTTTTACAGCAAGGACCTTTGTAGAAACACAGTAACTTTAACAGCAGTTTGAGTTTTCAGGATCCCAGGAACTTCTCACCACATGAAGCTTTTCAGGAACTTGAACTTTATGCTTGTTTCCACCACAGGGACCTTTTGAGGACCTCAATCTTTACACTTCTTTCCACCAAAAGAACTTCAAGCACTTGAAGAACTTCTGTACATTTCCGGCCCCCACTAACGTTAGATACGTTTTCACTGAAGGAAATATTTTTTCACCACAGGAATTTCAGGAATCATCTTGTTTTTTTTTGTTTTTTTGTTTTTTTTAATTTTTGTTTTTTTAGAAATTGAGTAACTTTTTCAGGAACTCATTGACTTCAGATTTGTTTCCGTTTTACAAGAACTCACAAGAGTAACAAGAACTATGTTTCCACCAAAAGAACTTCACAAACTTTGAGCACATTTCCACTGCAGGAACCTTTTCCAGAACCCAAAAACTTTAGATGCGTTTTCAACACATTTTTTTTTACTAAAGGAACCTTTTCAGAAACCCAGAGATCTTAGATCCGTTTTAGCTCAGGAACCAATGAGGATTGGGTACAATTCCAAAGCAAAAACCGTCTCCGGAACCCAGGAAACGTTTCAGGAACATGTTTTTCGGACACTGTTGTACATTCGGTTATTAGTTTCCTTTATTACAGCGTTATTACAGCGATTGCATGGACTCTGGATTGGACTTATGGTCGCTATATACTAACGTGTGTTGATCATATGACATCACGACTAGCCCTTATTTATTTATTTATTTATTTATTTACTTTTTTTTTGATGCCGAGTACAGCTTACAGTTTACAATACATTGTAAAAACAGTTAAACAACATTAGCTAAGCCAGCCAACTAAACAAAAACATGCTAATATTAACTAGCTTAGCTAATGTTATCACACTAACAGGAAGAACTAGCTGTTACTAAACAGCTAAATCCAGTAGTTCATTAGCAAGCTGGGCAAACCATACTTTATTGTGGAATAATCAGTCAAGTGAACAGTGTACACTGAGAGTAACGATGTTGTTATGATGTTCTCGCCTAAGGCTAATTTGTTCACCCCCTCATAAGATCAGTACTAATGACGCCATTTACCACAACGTATACCTCATAGGAACGTAGCTCACATGAACTTTGAACTCAGACATTGTTTCTTTCACATATGAAGATTAATCCCTAAGCTTGAGTTCACACACTCTCACTGCCCAGTTCAATCACAAGTGTGTGTGTGTGTGATGATGATGATTTTCAAGTGTTTCTCAGAGAAGGAAACCTAGAATGAGAGAAGTTGCTAGTTTAGCAGGGCGATGCTTAAGCTTAGTATCACGTGCAGGGATTAAATCGGAACGCACAAAGAACAGTTTTTTTTAATTGATTGAGCATTACAGCTCACATATATACTGTACAGTCCAAAATAAGCCATTAGCAAGCCTCCTAGCAATCAATCCCCTGAGGGTTTAAAGCCCCCAGTCAGCTTGTGTGAGTTAGAGGAAGGGTTAGCAGGTGAGGTGAAGTCCTGAGGGAGGTTTTACTTTTTAATTGGGTTGGTTCTGTCCTCCTGGACTGGGAGTCTGTCACTCATAGGACATGCTAGACAAGTGAGGCAACATGGGACTCAAAAACAACAACAACAAAGCCAATGTGACCTGGCAAACACAACACAATAATCCTAACACCAATTACTGCTCTGTGAAAACAAGTGTGCAAACGTTAGCCGATGTTTCTGGACATGAGAAGACAGGAAATTTCCACTTCATTTACGTCCAGAGAAACGGCAAAGATTTCAGAACGGTAAACATGTGCAGTTACTTATTTTTTTCACTGAATGGCCACTAGAGGGCGCATCACGTCACATCACGTGTCTCAGAAGACAAGGAAACATGTTCCACTAAAATATGTGTATTAAATTTAGGATAATAACATCTCGTATATGGTGAGATACAGTACGCTAATGATACATAAGGAACAAAACACTCCAGGTTGCGTTGTTATCTGAAAATCATCAACAACATAGTGGTGCGATGAAATGGAGTCACTGTTACACACTCCAACGTTGATTATTTTCCTATAACAGCACATCCTAAAGTGTTTAATTCCTCGTATACTACAGCAACCCTAACGAATGCACTTTTTATTCATTAAAAATCCTTTTTTGTCAGGATGTATCTGGAGAATAAGAGCAATTTGGAGATGGAGATGGCTCAGACGGGAGCTCAGGGCCATCAGAAGTCCGAGGCTGTGGCGGGAAATTTTGACGAGCTGTGTCTCTTGGAAGGATTTTCCAAGAGGATAAAGACGCAGAAGCTGCTGCAGGCTGCCGCCGTGCCACCGGGACACCACATCATCTACACCGACCACCAGGAGCACAGGTATGACCACCTGCTGGGGTGCCAATACTTTAGAGAGAGCGTGAGAGAGAGAGAGATAGAGAGACCCTGATGATTTTCGCAGCATTTGTACTGCATCGTCTGGTGTAGATGATGTTCAGAGAGGGGAGAGTAGACCTGGAGATGCGCTCAGCTAATCGCACCGCTCTCTGCCGGGCTTTTACGGTCCTGGATAGAGCAGTTTTCGGACCGTACCGTGCTAAGATGCACTGAGTCAGTAAACTTTCTACGGCCCCAGTATAGAAGGTTTTCAGGATCGCTGGGGAGACCGTAAATTTCCTCAGGTGGTGTTTGATCACCTGAGCTTGAGTGTGATGAGTCCAGGTCAGGTTCTCAGAACTAATGATAATGAGTCTCCACTAATCAGATATATCTTACAGCACAGTAAAATTCTTTTCTTCACATACCCCAACATGTCAGGAAGCTGGGGTCAGAGCGCAGGGTCAGCCATGATACAGCGCCCCCTGGAGCTCAAGGGCCCAATAGTGGCAGCTTGGCAGTGCTGGGGCTTGAACCCCCGACCTTCCGATCAGTAACCCAGAGCTTTAACCCCCAAGCACTGGAGATGTGTACTCCAAGGTATCTGAAGCTGCTCACTCTCTCCACAGGGGTGACGCCGATCTCGAGTCGGGTGTAGTTCCACTTCCTTCCTGCTGCGTCTTCTCTTGTGAGAGGTGATGTGGTTAATCACGGCTAATCAACTCCAAAGAGGATTGGCGTTCAAATGCAGGGTCACATTAAGGAAGCAATAGAAGCATAGAATATGTGTGTGTGTGTGTGTGTGTGTGTGTGTGTGTGTGATGTTGTGTAAGCAGGCATCAGAGTGTGTAAGAGCTCCAGTAGAGGTTTGTGTAACACTCTTATAGGCTTAGGTGCAGCTGTGAGGTGAGTTCAGGAGAAAGCAATCAGCTCTGAGGTACAATCTGTACGAGTGTGTCTGGGATTTCACGAGTCATGTGCTCGCCGCGCTCGCTTTCTTTCCTTCTTCTTTCTTTTCTCACCTTTATCCTCTCTCTGCTTTCTCTAAATCCTCGCTTTCACAAAGCGAGGTCCGTAAAGCATATCCAAAGGGTCTGTGCGGTGTTGTTTTTTATGGGGTTTGGTATTTGGGTTGTAGAAAATTCTCAACCCGTCATTATTAAAGTTATATTTATTATTGAGTTCTTGTAGTTATTTTCCTACAACTAAACAAGTAAATAAGGTTCACTCCCATAAGTGTAAAGTTCAGGAATGAAACCATATCCAATATATGTTTGTGCATATTTAAATAATAGCTGTTTTCCTGATTCCCACTGACCCGTAACATGACTGCGAGACACAGCTGCTGCGATTGAGTGACACACACCCTCTAATGATCCTCAGCGTAGTGTCAGGGGCCGGAGCTGTCAATCAACCTCTCCTGCACAGTCCGAGAGTTTAATGATAAAGGGTCAAAGGTTACTTCAGGTACCAGAGAAGCAAGAAGTTGTGCAGCAAAAAAAAAAAATACATCTGTGACATCTGATACAGAACATGTCTTATTGCTATAAATGAAAATATCTTTATTCCACAGTGCTCTGAATTCCGGATTGTGATTGGTCAGAAGGTGTTGATTAGTTTTGTATAACAGCAGCTCTGACAGCAGTGCAGCTGCAAATCACAGCTGTATATTAATGCGCTCGTGCTAATACCTTATCGTTTCCGTAGTAAAAGCTCAATCAGCATTCTAAAAAAGTGAAAGAGAAGCTGGTGAGGGTTATACAGTAGCAGCTATAACACAAATAACAACTTGTTTAACGGATGTTAAATGGATGCTGTTGTTTAAGAAACAGTTTTTTTTTAAATTGTTGCCAAATTGCTGTTGTATAAGAGTGATGAAACACTTTTATAGGAAAATAATACATTTTGGGGTGGTAATAGGGTAGGGCAGTGGTAGCTCAGTGGTTAAAGCTGAGTCTGCTGCTCAGAAGGTCGTGAGTTCAAACCACAGCACTGCCAAGCTGCCACTGTTGGGCCCGTGAGCAGGGCCCTTAACCGTCAATTGCTCAGATGTATAAATGAGGTAAATGTAAGTCGCCCTGGATAAGGGCATCGGCCAAATACCATGAAGGTAAATGTAACAGTAATTCCATGGTAACAATAGCTGTGGTAACAGTAACTCTGTGGTAACATTAACTCGGTATTAACAGTAGCTGTGGTAACATTAACTCGGTGGTAACAGTAGCTGTGGTAACATTAACTCGGTGGTAACAGTATCTCCACGGTAACATTAGCTCTGTGGTAACAGTATCTGTGGTAACATTATCTCCACAGTAACAGTAGCTGTTACCAGTAGCTGTGGTAACATTAACTCGGTGGTAACAGTAAATCTGTGGTAACATTTACTCGGTGATAACAGTAAATCTGTGGTAACATTAACTCGGTGATAACAGTAAATCTGTGGTAACATTTACTCGGTGGTAACAGTAAATCTGTGGTAACATTAACTCGGTGGTAACAGTAAATCTGTGGTAACATTTACTCGGTGGTAACAGTAAATCTGTGGTAACATTTACTCGGTGGTAACAGTAAATCTGTGGTAACATTAACTCGGTGGTAACAGTAAATCTGTGGTAACATTTACTCGGTGATAACAGTAAATCTGTGGTAACATTAACTCGGTGGTAACAGTAAATCTGTGGTAACATTTACTCGGTGATAACAGTAAATCTGTGGTAACATTTACTCGGTGGTAACAGTAAATCTGTGGTAACATTAACTCGGTGGTAACAGTAAATCTGTGGTAACATTTACTCGGTGATAACAGTAAATCTGTGGTAACATTTACTCGGTGATAACAGTAAATCTGTGGTAACATTAACTCGGTGGTAACAGTAAATCTGTGGTAACATTTACTCGGTGATAACAGTAAATCTGTGGTAACATTTACTCGGTGGTAACAGTAAATCTGTGGTAACATTAACTCGGTGGTAACAGTAAATCTGTGGTAACATTAACTCGGTGATAACAGTAAATCTGTGGTAACATTAACTCGGTGGTAACAGTAAATCTGTGGTAACATTTACTCGGTGATAACAGTAAATCTGTGGTAACATTAACTCGGTGGTAACAGTAAATCTGTGGTAACATTAACTCGGTGGTAACAGTAAATCTGTGGTAACATTAACTCGGTGGTAACAGTAAATCTGTGGTAACATTAACTCGGTGGTAACAGTAAATCTGTGGTAACATTTACTCGGTGGTAACAGTAAATCTGTGGTAACATTTACTCGGTGGTAACAGTAAATCTGTGGTAACATTAACTCGGTGGTAACAGTAAATCTGTGGTAACATTAACTCGGTGGTAACAGTAAATCTGTGGTAACATTAACTCGGTGGTAACAGTAAATCTGTGGTAACATTTACTCGGTGGTAACAGTAAATCTGTGGTAACATTTACTCGGTGATAACAGTAAATCTGTGGTAACATTTACTCGGTGATAACAGTAAATCTGTGGTAACATTTACTCGGTGATAACAGTAAATCTGTGGTAACATTTACTCGGTGGTAACAGTAAATCTGTGGTAACATTTACTCGGTGGTAACAGTAAATCTGTGGTAACATTTACTCGGTGGTAACAGTAAATCTGTGGTAACATTTACTCGGTGGTAACAGTAAATCTGTGGTAACATTAACTCGGTGGTAACAGTATCTTTGTGGTAACAGTAACTCTGTGGTCACAGTATCTCCACAGTAACAGTAGCTGTTACCAGTAGCTGTGGTAACATTAACTCGGTGGTAACAGTAAATCTGTGGTAACATTAACTCGGTGGTAACAGTAAATCTGTGGTAACATTAACTCGGTGGTAACAGTAAATCTGTGGTAACATTAACTCGGTGGTAACAGTAGCTGTGCTAACAGTATCTTTGTGGTAACATTAACTCTGTGGTAACAGTATCTCCATGGTAACAGTAACTCATATCAACATTTCGGCACAGCTATAATAACTAACAAATTCCCTGTTTTTTTTTTTGTCGTGTCAGGCAAAACTTCAGCATGGTAAACTTGCTGAGAGGAAAGTCGAGTCACACTGAGAGATCACCACTGCTCCGCATCACTCAGGATGATGGGTAAGTTTCACTGTATCACACTTTTACTCCTAAAAAGCTTCTTTAGAACCGTTACTGGCAGAGAAACCTGCTGTTCTAGGGTTCTACTTAAACCTGTAAGAGTTCCCCCCTTTAAGGTGTTTCCGGTGATAGAGTTCACCTTGAAGTGTTATTTCCCAACATCGGGGCATTTCGGCGGAGTTCATCTCACTTGCACAAGCACAGATTTTTATAGTGATGTTTTCCTTGTGAATCGTTCTTTTGTCTCTTTTGAACCGACATTAATGAACCCTGACTAGTGAAAACCCAGACACTTATGCACACAGGTTGAAGGGAATATATTCCCCTGGGGGCAAAATCGATTCGGTTGACTTGGACATTCGGTTAACTGAAATGCGGTGGATTAGTGGTTAGCACGTTCACCTCACGCCTCCAGGGTTGTGGGTTCGACTCCCGCCGCCGCCCTTTTGTGTGCGGAGTTCGCATGTTCTCCCCGTGCTTCGGGGGTTTCCTCTGGGTATTCTGGTTAAAAAAAGTCATTTAAGTCATTAAAGAAAGATGTAAAGAATAAAAATAATTACAACGTATGCACAAAATGGTTCAAGTTCGGAGCATGGTGCATGTCTCAGGATTGACCACTGTTTGTGTGTGTGTGTGTGTGTGTGTGTGTGTGCGTAGTTTAACATACATGACCCTGCGTGACCCCGGCTTTAGCCCCGGAGACGAGTCGTGGGATGGAAGCTCGGCGGAGTTGGAGCGGAGATGTCGACTGGGGAGTGAGGTGACCAGTCTGTCCCGTTCACTGTCCACTGATAAAACTGAGAACAACTTCAAACTCTCCTCCAACCTCAGGTATTACTATACGCTTCACTGTGTGTGTCTATGTGTGTGTGTGTGTGCGTGTGTGTGTGTGTGTTTCATTGACTGATTGATTGATTGATTGATTTTCACAGAAACTGTTTTAGAGTCACGAAACTCGTGACCATCTTCATCATTGTGGTTCTCTGTACAGTAAGTCTCACACACATCACCTTCACTAATCACACCACAGCGCTGTTAAACTCTCACATCTGATTGGTCAGAAGGTGTTGATACATTTTCTCTAATAGCAGCTCGGACAGTAGCGCAGGTTTATATTGATGCACTCCTTGAAATACGTTATCGTTTCTATAGTAACAGCAGCGTATCTGTAGAATGGATAAAAATTGGAAAGAAATGTCGTTCATTCATAAATCCCAACAGCAGAGTTATAGGGTTTTCATTTCATTTGGTTTCTTTTCTTCCAAGCCGTTTTTGATCATAGCATGATGTTTCTATACAGATGTTGTCATTGTGTTATTAATATGAGTGTCTGTTACACGACCAGCTGCTGTTCAGCATATTTCCTGATCGAGACCGTCCCTGGAGGATGCTGGCCGTCTCGTCCACTTCAAGTTTCTGTATCTTTTTCCATATATGAACACGCATATGACAAATATGAGATGTCTAAAACGTCTTCAAACGTCTCCATTATTATTAACACCTTTATACTGACTGTCATTACTGCTCCTAATGCAACACGGTAACAGATGCAGCACATCTTAGGCATTTATACACAGTGCCCTCCTCTAATATCGGCACCCTCGGTAAATATGAGCTGTGAAGGCTGTGAAAAAATAATTGTCTTTATTGTTGAACCTTTTGATCTTTTGTTCGAAAAATTCACAAAAATACTCTGCTCTCATGGATATCAAAGAATTGCAAACACAACACTGGTTTATCAAAAAAAAAAAGTGTTAAATATAGGTGTGCAAGAATTATTGGCACCCTTTTAGTCAATACTTTGTGCAAGCTCCCTTTGCCGAGATAACAGCTCTGAGTCTTCTCCTATAAAGGCTGATGAGGTTGGAGAATACATGGCGAGGGATCTGAGAGCGTTCCTCCATACAGAATCTCTCCAGATCCTTCACATTTCGAGGTCCACGCTGGTGGACTCTCCTCTTCAGTTCACCCCACAGGTTTTCTATGGGGTTCAGGTCAGGGGACTGGGAGGGTCATGGCAGGACCTTGATTTTGTGGTCAGTAAACCATTTCTGTGTTGATTTTGATGATGTTTTGGATCATTGTCCTGCTGGAAGATCCAACCACGGCCCATTTGAAGCTTTCTGGCAGAGGCAGTCAGGTTTTCATTTAATATCTGTTGATATTTGATAGAGTCCATGATGCCATGTATCCTAACAAAATGTCCAGGTCCTCTGGGTGAAAAACAGCTCCAAAACATTAAAGATCCACCTCCATATTTAACCGTGGGCATGAGGTACTTTTCCATATGGCTACCTCTCTGTGTGCTCCAAAACCACCTCCGGTGTTTATTACCAAAAAGCTCTATTCTGGTTTCATCTGACCGTAGAACCCGATCCCATTTGAAGTTCCAGTAGTGTCTGCACACTGAAGACGCTCGAGTTTGTTTTTGGATGAGAGTAGAGGCTTTTTTCTTGAAACCCTTCCAAACAGCTTGTGGTGATGTAGGTGACTTCAGATTGTAGTTTTGGAGACTTTCTGACCCCAAGACACAACTAACTCCTGCAATTCTCCAGCTGTGATCCTTGGAGATTTTTATCCACTCGAACCGTCCTCTTCACAGTGTGTTGAGACGATATAGACACACGTCCAATTCCAGGTCGATTCATAACATTTCCAGTCGACTGGAACTTCTTAATCATTGCCCTGATGGTGGAAATGGGCGTTTTCAATGCTTGTGCTATTTTCTTATAGACACGCCCCATTGTGTGAAGCTCAACAACCTTTTGCCGCACATCACAGCTACATTCCTCGCTCTTACCCATTGTTATGAATCACTAAGGGAATTTGTGTTACCTCATATTTATACCCCTGTGAAACAGGAAGTCATGCTTGAACAATTTCCTGTTCCTAGTCACCCAGGTGTACTTAAAAAAACAAAACCCTAAAATATCAATGGGAATATACTTCAAATATATTTTTCTCATATGAATTCACAGGGGTGCCAATAATTGTTGCACACCTATATTTAACAAAGATATTTTTTGGATAAACCTGTGTTGCGTTTGCAATTGTTTGAGTATTTTTGTAAACCTTTTGAACAAAAGATCAAAAAGTTAAACAATAAAGACAAATTTTCACAGACTAAGAATATTTCAGCACCAATATGTGTATAATTAAAAAAAAAAATAAAAAATTTACTTTGACTTCCTGCCTGCTAACTTCACAAACTTTTAATAGAAGTGATTTTTAGAAATTTGGATGTTTTGAAATTTGGATTCTGAAATTTTTATGCCATTTTTGAGTAATAAAACCAGAATTATTTATTATTATAAATTATTTATTATTATAAATTATTTATAATAATTTTTCATTATTATTTTTGTGTGTGAAAAAAGCTGCTCGTGTGACCTGCGCAACGTAACCCTTACAACACTACCACCTAGTGGGTACAGGCTAAATATTACATTTAATTCTTATCAATAAAAACACATTTGCGATTTCAATGTTAAAATACTGTTACGCTCCTCTCATTCACTTACAAACAAGACCATTTTTTTTTTCTACCAAACTGTTCGCTAAGGCATCTTATTTTTAATTTAATTCTTTTTTTGCAGTGCAGAACTCTGTCCTCCATGTTTGTTCTTCTGGCTTGCCCCCTAAGCTGCAACCTGATTGGTCGGGAACTAAACAGTGCACGACATTATATTTATATATATATATTATTATAAATATAATAATATTAATATATAAATATATATTATAAATATTATAAATTATAAATAATAATAATAATATATATATATAAATATAATGTATGTATATATATAATTTTTTTTTTTTAATTTTTTTTTTTAGATTTGCCAGGGACTCCATCTAACCTCATTGTCCCTGTAAAAAGAAAGAAAGAAAAAAAAGATTATTATTATTATTACACATGTGTAAGCAAAAAACGTATTAATACATATAAATATGTATAATATACTGTACATGCATAGTGTGACTTATAACTGTAAGAATACCTTTTAAAGTAATTCTAAAAATAACTAAGCTCGACTGCGATTAAAGCACTTTTTTAAAGTGTCCACATTCCACCCAATTTCCGTAGGATTACATGTAAAAGGTGCGTTAATTATAGAGGGGAAAAAAACCCCACGCCTCATGTGAAAGCAGCCTGAGATTTATATCGATGAATAGAAACACCAGTTTGTCACTGATTTACTTTTAAATACTTTTCTTTTTGTGACCATAATTCCCCGAACTGAATGAATCGAGCAACCGTGGGCGTTTCCTTGACCCGCCCGACCTCACAGCCATGAACTTGACGAATTTCCGGGAAAATGCCTTGTTGAAGCTTCAGGTGGGCGGTCCATTTCAGCGTGGGATCGAGGACATTCATGCACAGGAGTACGTCGTGGTGCAGGTAGAGCAGACAGCAGAGATCTCGGCCCGCAGGAAACGAGTGCAACAGGTCAGACGTTTAAATCCATCACGTCTTAAAATCAAATCACAACATCTGACGTGTCACAGTCGAAGGTGTTGATTAATTTCCTATGAGATCAGGTCTGACAGTAGCGCAGGTGTTATTGTTCCTATAGTAACAGCTCATTCGCAGAGACGTGTACAACTGCAATTTATAAATAATTTTTTTTTTAAAAATCACTGATACGGTTGAATTGAGATATGTTTAGATATATAACATTGACGGAAATCTCCAGTGTCGGCGCTTTGTAACGCTCAGAGAAAAAGCTGTAAGTTTTCCAGCACTGTCTTATAAGAGAAATAACACTTGATGATATGTTATAGGAGATTGAATTATTACACAGTGAAGAATTAATACACAACGGGTAGTAACATAAAGGGTCAGAAATCATTTAAAGCATCTGGTATAGAATTGAAAATAAACTCAATGTTACGTAGAAAAGAAAAGAAAATGCTGCAGCATTAAGGATGAAGGTGTACAGTATGTATATTAAATTGGTGTGGACATGTTAGCTAAGTATAGCTAACGAACAAGGCTTTAATTCATGTTTTCATGCAAAAAAAAAACAAAAACAAAAAAAACAAACCAACGACGACGTTACAGTTCGATCTCGTAAACGTTTGATTGGAAGACATTCATACGGGATCAACGTATGAACACGATTACCCGTCACACTTCCGTACACGCACGACGAATCCAAAAAGTGAGAGTGTGGTGTCGAACTCAGAATACGAATAAACTCTACACTTCGTATGCCATGTACCTGATACGGAAGTGTGTTTAGAGTGACCTTTGTGTGATCCGTAGAGATATTTAGTTTATTTCGTGACTCGGGATAAATAATTTTACCGAAAAAAAAAATAAAAAGTGCTTGTGAATGATAACCCGAATGAAAAGTGACAGTGATGTATGAACAACACTCTAAATGCAAATGTCCCGCACTGCCCACAGGAGGCTGCAGTCTGGGTCTCGGCATGACACTGATTTTTTTTTCTTTGTCCCTCTGTGTTATAAGCAGGTGTTTTATAACTGGACTATACCTTTACATTCCAAAAGGAGTGACCAGATTCTCAAAACGAGGACCTTCGCGATGCTTAATGGGTACAGTTTACACACACTCAAGTTTAGTAAAGAAGTGTAACGGTGAAATTCGACATTTATTAGAAGAAGAAGAAAAAAAAATCGAAATATTGTTAATAAGTCCATGGCTGTTACATTTGAACAGGATGAGTGGAGTTGTGACGAATTACGAATTACAGACAACAAGACTGTACGTTTTTGCTACGAGCAATTCAAAGAAGTAATTTCTCCCTTCCGTCTCCTCTTCAGGAGGTAAAGTGCTGCTCAATTGAGTTACACTGACGTGTCCAGTCTAAACCCTTCAACTTTCCCCCTGATGAAGTCCTGTGTTGAGGTGGAAGTGTGTTTTGGATCGTTGTCTTGCTGCATGATGAAGTTCCTCCTGATTCATTCGGATGCATTTCTCTGTAAACTGTCAGACAGGATGTTCCTGTAAACTTCTGAATTCAATCTGCTGCTACCATCATGAGTTCATCATCAATAAAGATTAGCGAGAACGTTCCAGAAGCAGCCGTGCAAGCCCAAGCCATGACGCTACCTCCACCATGTTTCACAGATCAGCTTGTATGTTCTGGATCATGAGCAGATCCTTTCTTTCTCCACACTTCGGCCTTCCCGTCACATTGAAGGTTATTTCTTTGAAGAGGTTGATCTTGGTTCGAGAACTTTTGTGGCTCGTTTCTGTATTTCTTTGCAAAGTCCAATTTGGCGTTCTGATTCTGGTTTGCATCTTGTGGTACGGCGTCTGTATTTCTGCTCTCGAAGTCTTCAAACCGTGGATGGTGAGACCTTCACCCTGCCCTGTGGAGGATGTTGGTGATGTCACTGACTGTTGCTTTTGGGTTTTTCTTCACAGCTTCTTCACATGTTTCGGTCAGCAACTGCAGTCGTTTTCTTTTTCCGGCCCGTTCAATGTCTGGTTGTTCGGTACGCCAGTAGTTTCTGTCTTTTTGAAGACATTCCAAATGGTTGTATTGGCTATCCCTGATATTTGTGCGACGCCTCTGATTGATTTTCCGTCTTCTCTCAGCTTCAAAATGGCTCGCTTTTCTCCCGTAGACAGCTCTCTGATCTTCATGTTGGTTTAACCTTTTAGCAACAAATGCAGTCTTTACAGGTGAAACTGAAGCCTAAAACCAAGAGTAGACGTTCAGAGCTATTTATTGTTTAAACACTCAATCGAACAGGACACAGCTGGGTAACAAGGAACACCCGTCAGCCACATGTTCCAATATTTTTGCTCACCTACAAATTGGTCGGTCTGACACAAAATGTGCTGCGTTCTATATATAAATCCACATATCTACATATAAACACCAGCAAATAAACGCTGAAATTCTAAACTCTTCTTCTTCTCATGTTCATCTTTTGATTTCAAACCCAAACGTCTCCAGTCTACAGCAAAAACAAATCAATTGGCCTCGCCGTTCCAATAGTTTCAGAGGGGACTGTTTGCTTTGCTTGTCTTTCTTTATGTTGCGCAATCAGATCAGCATGCTCATGGTCCCATTTAGCTCCACAGTTATTACTGCACCAATTCTTGCACTGGCAGGAATCACAGAGGATATGGCAGTTAATTGCAGGGTTGCCAGGTTTGCTCTTTATTTATTAATTTGTTTATTATTATTATTATTATTTTTTCATCTAATTGGACTATATTCCAAGATCATCTTTTATAGCAAGTGATTGGAATTCAATCTTATAGGTCTAATGCATTTCTGCAAACAAAGGTTAGGTGTAAAGTGCAGACAGTGTGCCTATGATGTACAGAACCGTTTCTGTCATAAGATATATTGTAAAGATTGGGAGAGGGTAAGGGGGATTATGGAGTGAATAATGTCCATACATCAGAAATGTGACCTGGTCTCCTATTCAAAAGCTAAGAAAAAAAAATCTGTCTCACTTTTCCAATGGCTGAATTTTTTTGGGCTAAACCTGCCAACCCTGCTTAATAATATACCCTTGAACACAATTTGAGCAAAGGTATGTCTAATACCGCTCAAAACGAGCTGCTAGACTGTAATCTGGATGACTGCCGTAAATTACAGGTTTACTCTAAAATTTCACTAGATAGTGGCCTGTAGTATAAATCACATACGATAGCCTCTCCACTTTCCTCCACCACTTTGTTTGAGTACATCTGGTACATTTCAAATACACTGTCATGTTCTGAGCTACAGAATGCCATTGGCTGGAATTGAAAACACCGACACAATAATAAAATGAACTCATAACAGGCCCTTAATTAGGTCCAACAGGTCAAGACATGAATCCTTTCAAGCATACATTATTTTTTAAAAAAATATCCAGATTCTTTAGATTTGCTCATTTTACTCATTATTGCATGTTATGTGAATTTGGACTTTTTCTCAGTATCACTTGGATTATAGGAATACCGTGAGCAAAAATGTTCCGGTGTGTTCATAAAACAAAAAATAGTTACCATCCATGAAATATTTAATATTTAATCCCGATGACCGACATAGAAAATATCATTGTTGAACAAAATATAGTAATAGACCCCTTTGGTGTTTGTAAATGAAAAGAGATGCGTGTACAGTATGGGGACAAAGAGAAACGAGTAGTCTAGTGACCTGGTGCTGTTGGGTATAATCTGACTGAAGAATCTATCAAAATTTTATTTAGGAATTGGATTGACATTAGCGAAAATGTGCATTACATTCCATTACAGTGCATTAGCCACTATTGTCAGAGCCACTTATTATTATGGATTAGCACTAAAATGCTAAGCGGTGCTCTAGCCTGCAGTGACCAGCCATTATATATATACATTATATATATATAATATTATATTTTTACACACACACACACACACACACACACACACATCTCATAGAAGCTCTGAGAGAAAATGAAAGCGAACTAGTCTCTTGATGATGACAACGTTGTTACTGAGGTAGAAAAATGATCTTTAATGAAAAAAATATCCACTAATTTTAATAATATAAATCTTGTGCTTTGTCCAGAGCTCCAATCCAGATTAACGTGCAGGCCTTCCTGCGGGACAATCAGGTGGTTCCTCTGTCCATGACTCACCAGGCGCTTTCTCTTCGAGTGGAAACTCAGGTGCTCATCGCTGGACTTATCCTGGCTGGAGTTTATGTGTTGATCATTTTCGAGGTAAAGTGACCAGTCTTCAGTCTGACTTCATGGCTTATGAACTGTTTTATGCTTACAACCCCCCCCCCCACCACCCCCCACCCCCCACCACCAAAATACATGGTAACATTTAAAGCCATTTGCAGTATATACATATATAACATACGAAATATATATGATAATGCTGCAGTGCTGCAGTTCACCACTAGTGGGCACTCAGAACTCTTGCAGGTTTCAGTGGGATGTACTGCTTACAGACTTACAGGGAAGACAAATTCCTTTAAACTAAACTGATTTATATATATATATATATATATATATATATATATATATATATATATATATATATATATATACACTACTTATGAGAACACTGCAAAACACTTCCTGTAGCTATTACTGTACATTTCCAACAGTTAATTACAAGTTTCAACTAAAGACGAATGCAGGCGTTAATTATTTCCTTAACATTATTCATGGTATTAATTTGTTAAATTATGCTTTCAAGTCAGTTCTGATGGAATAAAAAGCCCACAGTTGTGAAGGAGAAGCTTTGAGTCAGTGTGACTGCCCGCTGATCCTACACTTACCTCCTGCTTCTAATTAATCATCCTCAGATCAGACGGATGGCGTTTTATTAAAATGTTATCAAACACGTGAGTGAACATCTCGAGCAGGCCGGAGGGGTCAGGAGACAGCGAGAGTTCCACTGAAACTGCCATGTCATGCAGAAAGTCTGTGTGGGTGCTCATAATGAATCAGTGTCACAGACTCGCTCAGATCAGCACCAGGATACAGAGGAACAATAACAGTGTTCAAGATGCAGTGGGTACAATTTGGGTTTGAGTGGTTTAAGGCTGAAGTACAAAAACATTGTAGTGATTTGTTTACTGCTTGACCCCACTTCCCAAAGATGTCCATTTTCATGCAGCTCCACCTCCTATCCATGTTCGTGTACATGAAACTCCACCTCTCATCCATATTCATATTAGTTATTAGTGGTATACGAAGCTCTGCTTCATATCCATTACCATGTGCACCAAGCCTCGCCTCCCATACAAGTCCACATACATGAAGCTCCGCCTCCTATACAAGTCCACATACATGAAGCCTCACCTCCTATACAAGTCCACAGACATGAAGCTCCGCCTCCTATATAAGTTCATGTACATGAAGCCCCGCCTCCTATACAAGTCAACATACATGAAGCCCCACCTCCTACCTATGTCCGTGTACATGAAGCGCCACCTCTCATCCATATTCATGTATATGAATCCCTGCTTTTTATCCGTGACTATGTACACCAAGCTCCGCCTCCTATACAAGTCCACGTACATGAAGCTCCGCCTCCTATACAAATCCACATACATGAAGCCTCACCTCCTATACAAGTCCACAGACATGAAGCTCCGCCTCCTATATAAGTTCATGTACATGAAGCCCCGCCTCCTATACAAGTCAACATACATGAAGCCCTGCCTCTCATACAAATCCATGTACATGAAGTCCCTCCTCTCATCCTTGTCCATGTACAGTACTTGAAGCCCTGCCTTCCATGCATTTTCATGTTTACATGAAGCCCCGCCTTTCATCCGTGTTTATGTACAATACTTGAACCCCCATCTCTCATTATTGTCCATGTAGAACACTTGAAGCCCCGCCCCTCATCCTCTTACACTTATATAGCACTATATATACTAAGCCCCACTTCCAATATACGTCCATGTACACTAAGCCCCGCGTCCCCTTCATGTCCACAAACATGAAGCCCCGCCTCTCATACATGTCCATATGTGCCAAACCCCACCTCCTTTTTTGTCCATGCACATTAAGCCCCGCCTCTCACCCCACTTTAGCTAACTATATCATGGGTTATTTTGTGTAGCTTCAAGACCTAAAATCCAGATTGTTCCAGGTGGTACCATGACAAAATATTAACTGCACTGTAAATATAAAAACTACCAAAAGTCCTGTTTAGAATTCAACGCCGCTGTGGTATAAATAACGAGTGCATAAGTAAATATGAATATAAATAAGCCTATAATGAGTGCACACAGTAACACAGTGAAGCTAGGCGTTTTTATAAGCAGCTTAAAAATATGGATATTTGTTGCAAAATGAGCCAGTGCCTGAAATCAGAGAAACCTTTAGCATTGAATATTTATGAATATTTATGAATATTTATGCGCGTTAAATGACACATAAATAATGCATGTTGGATTTCTTACACCAGACACCTTTTAAACAGCTTCATCGTGCTTTATGGAATATTCATGACCGTGGAAATCTTTCCAGTCCGAGTACCGGGAGTACGATCTTGCCGTCTCGGAAAAATCTGAAATAAGAGTTAAAACAGTCCGTACCGTATTCTGGGGAGGATCAGACATTTTGTGGTCTCTTTAGGATCGTCATGCTTGACGGCTTAAATGGAATTTTATGGGCAGAAACACACACACACACACACACACACACACACACACACACACAGTAAATGCTGTTCTATAAAAGCGTCAGAAAAACACTCCACACTTTTTGTGTCCCCCCCCCCGTAGATATTGTGCTTGAAAGACAGAAAACCGTAATTTTTCCGAATGACACATGCCACTCTGTGATGAGGCGTCCATCTTGGATGATTACAGTGATTTTGTCTGTATGAGAGCGGCTTCTCTGGATTTAAGCACAGGCAGAGCGTGTCTTTGGGACATTGTGTTTGATAGAACATAAAAGAGCGAGATATTTCAGAGGAGCATTCAAAGTGGGAAAGTGAGTCATCACGCTAGCACTCTTTTCCAAATTGCCCACCGTTTATTGTTCATCTCAAAACGGAGACGATAGAAACAAATAAAATAAATAAATAAGATAAATAAAAAGAAACAGTATGGAACGCCAAGGTGCTGAAATTTGACATTGTAAATTTAAACATACGTGACCAATTCTTCGTCGTGAAAGTTATTACGACAAAATAACAACAACCGTCTCCCATAAGGCTGCGTAAGACATACGTAAGCCCTTTATGACGTCCGTCATAAATATTGTGTATGCGCTGTTATACAAAGCGTATTCCAGTCTCGAGTCCAACGTTCCAACGATTTAAACGATCGGGAAAAGGTTTGCGTGCATTAACTACATGTTTATTTAATATTTCATATATATATATATATTTTATCTGATCTTTGGTAGGTTTTAAAGCTTGTATTTAAAGTATATATTTTTGAATCCAATCCACACTGATGATGATTTTTTGATTTCAAGTTGACGTAACGCTTGATTCGTGTGGCATAAGATCGTCGAGAGACATATTAGAATGTTACGTCAGCTGACTTTGTAGCTTAGAGCACGTTCTGTTATGTCAAAGATGACAACAATATCGATATGGAGCTCTACTTTAAGCTTGGAGAAAATGCACATAACTGTCTTTACGGTGTCATAACAACCTTATGTCCACAAAATGCTATTTTGCGCGACTCGGGTACTGTTTCAGCTGGACGTAATTGAGGAAAACGATTAACATAAGTCCTGAGGCAAGTGTCCATCCATCCATCCATCCATCTTCTATAGCGCTTATCCTTCTCAGGGTCACGGGGAACCTGGAGCCTATCCCAGGGAGCATGGGGCACGAGGCGGGGTACACCCTGGACAGGGTGCCAATCCATCGCAGGGCACAATCACACACACACTCACACACCCATTCATACACTACAGACACTTTGGACACGCCAATCAGCCTACCATGCATGTCTTTGGACTGGGGGAGGAAACCGGAGTACCCGGAGGAAACCCCCACAGCACAGGGAGAACATGCAAACTCCGCACACACAGGGCCACGGTGGGAATCGGACCCCCGACCCTGGAGGTGTGAGGCGAACGTGCTGACCACGTTCTGTAACTGTAATTACAGTGTCATAACGTGGTCATAAGCATTTCTAAAAATCTTATAAACAAGAATATTCACTGCTGAGCTAAAGCATTAGTTGTTGTGACTTTTAGCCTGGAAAATGTCGTCAACAATCGATGTCAGTTTTATACTGTCCAAAAAAAAAAGTGTAGAAAACTGCTTTAGTTGTCCAGTGTCCATGAGCCCTCAAGTGTATGGAAGTGTATGGAAAAAGGGTACACATGGGAATCTTTAAAAAGTATTTGTGTTTGTTTGTTTGTTTGTTTACATTTTTCTTCGCCTTTTCTATTGCTGTTTTTTTTTCCAACTCTTGCTTTCTTCCAAAATCCCCCCCCCACCCCCCCCCCCCCCCGGGTTTTTAAAGTGGCTTTAATAGTCAATAAAATTGTACGTTTATATTTTGCTACTTTTGTCTTCCTGTAGATCGTACACCGTACCCTGGCGGCCATGTTGGGATCTCTGGCCGCTCTGGCAGCTCTCGCCTACATCGGAGACGTACGTGTGGTTTTGTTCATCATTACACACTGAAACATGCTTACAATAACTTTTTTAGTTATTTTTTTTCTTTTTATAACTTTACAAGTTGTTATGTTGGTGTTTTTTTTTTCTGATGAAGATCACTCACCTACAGTTCTCTATTTTACCTTAATTACCTTAATTAATGAATTATACCTTAATTATCTACATTAATCAATGCCTCCTCATGTGATTCACTTACATTAATAAATGACTCCTTGAATGATTCACTTACATTAATAAAATCACTCTTCAGGTCATTTATTATATTTTCTATTCTAATTGACGCCGCATGTGATTCACTTACATTAATAAATGACTCCTTGAATGATTCACTTACATTAATAAAATCACTCTTCAGGTCATTTATTATATTTTCTATTCTAATTGACGCCTCATGTTATTCACTTACATTAATAAAAGGCTCGTCACTTGAGTCACTTGACTCATCACATGATTTATTAACATTAATAAGTGACTCCTCAGGTGATTCATTTACATTAATAAATGGTTCTTCACGTGATTCACTTACATTAATAAATTAAGTATCGTGATTATTTAGATTAATAAATGACTCTTTGAGTGATTCACTTACATTACTCAATGACTCATCACGTGATTCACTTACATTAATAAATTAAGTATCGTGATTATTTAGATTAATAAATGACTCTTTGAGTGATTCACTTACATTACTCAATGACTCATCACGTGATTTATTTACATTAATAAATTAAGTATCGTGATTATTTAGATTAATAAATGACTCTTTGAGTGATTCACTTACATTACTCAATGACTCATCACGTGATTTATTTACATTAATAAATTAAGTATCGTGATTATTTATATTACTAAATGACTCTTTGAGTGATTCACTTACATTACTCAATGACTCATCACGTGATTTATTTACATTAATAAATGACTCCATGCGTGATTCACTCACATTAATAAATTACTTCTGGAGTTATTTGATTCTTCTTTAAACCGTAAAACATGCTTAAAACTATTTATTTGTTTATAATTATAATAATAATAATTTTTTAAAACCTTCTAAACCCAGCAGCAGTGATGTTATTCTGAAAGCATCATCAGTGATGTAACAGTGTTATAATTTCTGATGAAGACCACTCGGGTGACGGAAGTGAAGTGATGATGAGAGTGAGAATAAATTTACATGCCACCTCAGTGAGTAGTACGATGGAGAAATGAGCGGTCATGGACGTCACGCTGTTGTGATGGAGACAATAAATATTTACGTTAATGGACAGGAAGGTTTTAGTGAACAGAGAACTGAGCTGTAATTACTGCGAGTGTTTTAGAGTAATGCGTTATTTACATGAAAGTAGTTGATAAAAACAGTAAAGCTGAATCAGTGTGTTATAGACCACATGAGCATGTAATATCACCCTGGTGATGGAGTGAGTCTCTGACTGGACGATTACAGCTCTGCAGCTTTTGTTTTTTTTCCCCTTTTTTTTATATTAAAGTTTAAGGAACATTGTTTTGTTCCTCTTCTCTATCTTTACAGATATTTAACATCTCTCCTTTTTATTCAAAAATTGTTTAGTTCCTTTTATTTAGTTTAAATTTAGTTTCATTAAATTTTTTTTCTTTTTCTTCAACATAATTTCCTTTTGTAGTTAGTATGTTTTAAAGTTGTCTTTTTTAATTTTAATTGTAAAGTTTTAAGTCTTCAAATATTTATTGATTTCTTTCTCTTTATTTTCTTTCCTTATTTAAATATTTCACATTTAATATATAATATTTTTTCTTTTTCTTTTTCTTGTTCATTTAAAATTTTGTTTTTTTTACTTTTTTTCATTTTCTTTTTAAAACTTTTTTTCTTTCTTTCTTTGTTTTTCTTTCTTTTCCTCTTTTAATTTATTATTTTTGACTGTCCCTCTCTTTGGGGTTTAGCCTTTAATAGACCATTAAAATATAGCTTCATAATATATTGCTAACAATCTCTGTGTGTGTGTGTGTGTGTGTGTGTCTGTGTGCTTCCTGCAGAGGCCCAGTCTGATGACGGTTGTAGAGTGGATCGACTTTGAAACGCTAGCCTTGTTATTTGGCATGGTGAGCAAGCACACTTTTGAGTGATTCACTTACATTAATATATGACTCTGCGAGTAATTCACTTACATTGTTACATGACTCCTCTGAGTGATTCACTTACATTAATAAATGACTCATTGAGCAATTCATTTACATTAATAAATGACTCATTGAGTGATTCACTTACATTAATAAAGGACTCCTCGAGTGATTCACTTACATTAATAAATGACTCCTTGAGTGATTCACTTACATTAATAAATGACTCATTGAGCAATTCATTTACATTATTAAATGTCTCATTGAGTGATTCACTTACAATAAATTGTGAAATGACTCCTTGAGTGATTCACTTACATTAATAAATGACTCATTGAGTGATTCACTTACATTAATAAATGACTCATTGAATGATTAACTTACATTAATAAATGACTCATTGAGCAATTCATTTACATTATTAAATGACTCATTGAGTGATTCACTTACAATAAATTGTGAAATGACTCCTTGAGTGATTCACTTACATTACTAAATGACTCATTGAGTGATTCACTTGCATTAATTTATGACTCATTGAATGATTAACTTACATTAATAAATGACTCATTGAGTGATTCAATTACATTATTAAATGACTCCTTGAGTGATTCACTTACATTAATAAAGGACTCCTTGAGTGATTCACTTACATTTTTTGCAGTTTTTAGTCCTGTAACTGAATAACACTGTTATTTATTATTTTATTTATTTATTTTTTTTAGGTAAAATGGAGTTAAATATGTGAGTTTAAGGGGTTAAAGTAAATCCTCTACCAGGCCAGAAATCAGTGTTGAGTCTAACGAAGCTTGAAATTGTTTTTCTTTATTTTCTTTCCTTCTTTTAGACCTGATTCGACATGTAATTTTCTTTAATGTGCTAATGCAAACCACAACCCCTTAGCAACAACTCAAGTCATACACTTTGGTCCTGGATAAGATCTTTATGTTGCCACGGAAACAAACGCATCCAACCAACACTCATGCAAACATACATTAGGAAACATTTTTTTTTTTTTAGAGGAAATGAAAGAAAATTCTGGGGATTAGAAATAAAACGAAATGAATCGCAGCATGGTTTAACTCGGGCATCTACAGATAATGGAGTACAAATGTTTGCACACCCTTATGATAAAATGAAGAAAAACAGACATTTATATTATAACAACACAGTATTCGACGAGTTTGGTTGCACAGATTTGTCCTTCCTTAGCAATAAAAATGGTTGTAATTATGTTACGTGGTCTTCTGTGTGTGATAAACATCCTCTAATAACTTTATAACTGCCTCCAACTCTTTTACATCATCTCAACAGCTTCTGGATCCTCTCATATCTGATACTCAGCCCCATCAAACATATTTTGGACAGCTGTCGAATATATTTTTGAAAAACAGAAATAAATATCATGGATTTAATCATATGCACTTAAATGATATATATAAAAAAAACCTTAATATCCTTCAATTACGGCTTTTCCAAAGCTCACAAATGTGCTGTTTTAATTACACCATATTAATAAAACAGTCAAAGACTTAAAGCTCCGCCCACTTCACAATCACTTCATGTCCTAGTGTATCTCTGAATAGCACGTAGTTAAGGTTTTATAATATACACTTCAATTTCCTAAACATTAAACCAGAGGATTTGAACAAAATGTTAGTAAATGTTAGATTGATGTTAGATTTTGTAACGTAGTGTTTTATCGATTAAACAATAACAAATGGAGTCGTTCAGCCGCTCAAAAATGAAGAAAAGCGGAGAGAAATAAATGTAATAAATGGTGAAAGAGTGCACGTCCTGTTGCATACACCCACATTTCATTTTCAGAAATGTCATTATATTGTGGATGAATTATATTTAATTCGATGGGAAATTTTCATCCTTAATAAATTGTTCTGTAAAAGTCCCGGGCTTAGGCACGGTGCAGGAGGAACGCCGAGGTTTAAAAACATTGTGACTTTGACATTTTATTCTCACTTTCAGATGATTTTGGTGGCCATTTTTTCAGACACTGGCTTCTTCGATTATTGTGCGGTTAAGGTGAGTTTATTCATTTATTTAAAAAAAAGTTTATATATATATATTTGAATGAATATCATATTTACCACCTCCATTTTCAAATCCTGTATGGGGTTCAGGTTCTGTCAAGGACAATCGAACATGAACGTGATGCTGAAATAATAATAATAATAATAATAATAATAATAATAATAATAATAACAATAATAATAATATTTTATACAAGTAAAATGCTGATCAAAAGGCTTTACAGAGTGAGAAACCAAAAAAGGGAGTAAAAAATAAAATAGTCAAATAATAAAAGTGTAACAGATAGTAGTAATGACGGAAGGAACAAAATAATAACATAAAATATTTAATAAAAAGTATGTAAAATAGAAAAATAGTCTAAAATTAAAATAATTTAAAAATAACAAAAAAAAGTATCCTAATAATAAAAGTAAGGCAAATAATCAGTTACATTTTTTAAATCAGTTTGTTTGTTGCTGGTTTTTATTTAAATTAAAAAAAAAAAAAAAAAAAAAAGCAGTGATAGATCTGGCACTAATCACAAATCACAACATGTCTGGAGAAAAACTCGGGACGTGATGATCGCGTGATGCTGTAAACGTCATCGTCACGTAAACACGAGCCGTGTGTTTATTCATGCCTTCGAAATTCCCATAATTCCCTCTGATCCACACTTTTAAAAATAAAAGGTTCTTAATCAGAACCGAAAAGGGTTTTTGTTTTCAGCCTGACGCCGTAGGAGAACCCCGTTGCACAAGTTGCACAAAGAACCTTTTACTCTCAAGTTCTTTCCGAGAACCATCTATTCAGTGGACCTTTAAATAAAGAACCCAGAAATGCTTCTTCACAGCAGGGCCAGAAGGAACCCTGTTATCAGACGTTCTCTAAAAAATAAACCCTAGTTAGTGCTTTAAGGAACCAGAGTAAGGTTCTTACGAGAGATGCCTGCCAGGCGAACCTTTTCCAGTCCCACAATGAACCTTACATATACTGTTGGGTTCACGTTAACCTGTCACGCTATGATACCATGAGGAACCCATACACTGCTCTGAAGAACCTATAACGAACCATCTTTAATCTCCAAAGAACCGTATAGCTCAGCTCAACAACCTTATACAATGAAAAAATGCTTCTTGAGAAGAAGAAGGTTCTGTGCAGAATCGATGGTGCTGTGAAGAACCATTGAAGAACTTTTATTTTTAAGCGTGTAGGTGACTCTGTGCTTTATGATCTAGATTAGAGTTTAGATTAGAGATGAATATGGGGATAGAGTGTAGAATGAACTCGGCCCTGAATGATGGAGAGGAGTATAAACGACAGAGGGAAAGTGGGTTAAACATGATGAAAGACTTGGAAATGCATCAGTCATGCCCGAGGGAGGCTGTGATGGAAATCTATGTGCTGCATTTAAAACCCGCGTAAAGAGGTTACGTTTTCACAACAGATTACGCAGACACAACGTCTGTCTTTTTTTTTTTTTTTTATAAACAGAATATTAAATATACCAGAAATGATTTCATGATGAAATCCTGGTGGGTGTCTTACATGTTCTGGACACTGTGTGTGTGTGTGTGTGTGTGTGTGTGTGTGTGTGTGTGTGTGTCTCACCACACGGATCAAATTTAATTTGTGAGATGTGACATCACAGGTGGATTTGGCGCGGCACTGTGGTGCTCCTCGATTAGGACGACGCCAAACAGACAGACAGATACGAAGGGTTTCCATGGCGACCGCATCGCACGGTCTGTCTCTCTGGCTGCATGAAAGCGAGCGTGAAATACTCTTTAGTCCTACCCTGCGCACTCAGATGAAGAAACTCTCCCGCCAAGTGTTTAGTGTTTCAAAGGAACACTCCAGGAATGTATATCCTGAAATGTAATCTTCGTAAAGTGAGAAAAGAAGACAAAAGCTCCAAACTCACTTCAAATCTAAGCGCAGATGTTGGATCCTAACAGTTCTGTTACGTCGCTCACGCACCAGCGCCTCATTTTTCACCCAGAAGAAATAATAATACTAATAATACTAATAATAATAATAATA